>NC_091470.1:10574198-10874198 GCF_036971445.1 Narcine bancroftii | reverse complement strand
AATGTGTAAATGAGTAAATGTTGTGCATATTGTATCAGGAATGTGTAAATGAGTAAATGTGCATATTGTATCAGGAATGTGTAAATGAGTAAATGTTGTGCCTAATGTATCAGGAATGTGTAAATGAGTAAATGTTGTGCCTAATGTATCAAGAATGTGTAAATAAGTAAATGTTGTTCATATTGTGTCTGGAATGTGTAAATAAGTAAATGTTGTGTATATGGTATCAGGAATGTGTAAATGAGTAAATGTTGTACATATTGTGTCAGGAATGTGTAAATGAGTAAATGTTGTATATATTGTATCACGACTGTGTAAATGAGTAAGTGTTGTGCATATTTTATCAGGAATTTGTAAATGAGTAAATGTTGTGCATATTGTATCAGGAATGTGTAAATGAGTAAATGTTGTACATATTGTATCAGGAATGTGTAAATGAGTAAATGTTGTGCATATTGTATCAGGAATGTGTAAATGAGTAAATGTTGTGCATATTGTATCAGGAATGTGTAAATGATTAAAGGTTGTGCATATTGTATCAGGAATGTGTAAATTAGTAAATGTTGTGCATATTGTATCAGGAATGTGTAAATGAGTAAATGTTGTGCATATTGTATCAGGAGTGTGTAAATGAGTAAATGTTGTGCCTAATGTATCAGGAATGTGTAAATGAGTAAATGTTGTGTATATTGTATCAGGAATGTGTAAATGAGTAAATGTTGTACATATTGTATCAGGAATGTGTAATTGAGTAAATGTTATGCATATTGTATCAGGACTGTGTAAATGAGTAAATGTTGTGCATATTGTATCAGGAATGTGTAAATGAGTAAATGTTGTGCCTCATGTATCAGGAATGTGTAAATGAGTAAATGTTGTGCCTAATGTATCAGGAATGTGTAAATGAGTAAATGTTGTTCATATTGTGTCAGGAATGTGTAAATAAGTAAATGTTATGTATATTGTATCAGGAATGTGTAAATGAGTAAATGTTGTACATATTGTGTCAGGAATGTGTAAATGAGTAAATGTTGTGCATCAGGAATGTGTAAATGAGTAAATGTGCATATTGTATCAGGAATGTGTAAATAAATAAATGTTGTGTATCTTGTATCAGGAATGTGTAAATGAGTAAATGTTGTGCATATTGTATCTTTGGCTTGGCTTCGCGGACGAAGATTTATGGAGGGGGTAAAGTCCACGTCAGCTGCAGGCTCGTTTGTGGCTGACAAGTCCGATGCGTGATAGGCAGGCATGGTTGCAGCGGCTGCAGGGGAAAATTGGTTGGTTGGGGTTGGGTGTTGGATTTTTCCTCATTTGCCTTTTGTCAGTGAGGTGGGCTCTGCGGTCTTCTTCAAAGGAGGTTGCTGCCCGCCAAACTGTGAGGCGCCAAGATGCACGGTTTGAGGCGATATCAGCCTACTGGCGGTGGTCAATGTGGCAGGCACCAAGAGATTTCTTTAGGCAGTCCTTGTACCTTTTCTTTGGTGCACCTCTGTCACGGTGGCCAGTGGAGAGCTCGCCATATAACACGATCTTGGGAAGGCGATGGTCCTCCATTCTGGAGACGTGACCCATCCAGCTGCGCTGGATCTTCAGCAGCATGGACTCGATGCTGTCGACCTCTGCCATCTCGAATACTTCGACGTTAGGGATGAAAGCGCTCCAATGGATGTTGAGGATGGAGCGGAGAGAACGCTGGTGGAAGCGTTCTAGGAGCCGTAGGTGATGCCGGTAGAGGACCCATGATTCGGAGCCGAACAGGAGTGTGGGTATGACAACGGCTCTGTATACGCTTATCTTTGTGAGGTTTTTCAGTTGGTTATTTTTCCAGACTCTTTTGTGTAGTCTTCCAAAGGCACTATTTGCCTTGGCGAGTCTGTTGTCTATCTCATTGTCAATCCTTGCATCTGATGAAATGGTGCAGGCGAGATAGGTAAACTGGTTGACTGTTTTGAGTTTTGTGTGCCCGATGGAGATGTGGGGGGCTGGTAGTCATGGTGGGGAGCTGGCTGATGGAGGACCTGTTTTCTTCAGGCTGACTTCCAAGCCAAACATTTTGGCAGTTTCCGCAAAGCTGGATGTCAAGCGCTGAAGAGCTGGCTCTGAATGGGCAACTAAAGCGGCATCGTCTGCAAAGAGTAGTTCACGGACAAGTTTCTCTTGTGTCTTGGTGTGAGCTTGCAGGCGCCTCAGATTGAAGAGACTGCCATCCGTGCGGTACCGGATGTAAACAGCGTCTTCATTGTTGGGGTCTTTCATGGCTTGGTTCAGCATCATGCTGAAGAAGATTGAAAAGAGGGTTGGTGCGAGAACACAGCCTTGCTTCACGCCATTGTTAATGGAGAAGGGTTCAGAGAGCTCATTGCTGTATCTGACCTGACCTTGTTGGTTTTCGTGCGGTTGGATAATCATGTTGAGGAACTTTGGGGGACATCCGATGCGCTCTAGTATTTGCCAAAGCCCTTTTCTGCTCACGGTGTCGAAGGCTTTGGTGAGGTCAACAAAGGTGATGTAGAGTCCTTTGTTTTGTTCTTTGCACTTTTCTTGGAGCTGTCTGAGGGCAAAGACCATGTCAGTAGTTCCTCTGTTTGCGCGAATGCCGCACTATGATTCTGGGAGAATATTCTCGGCGACACTAGGTATTATTCTATTTAGTAGAATCCTAGCGAAGATTTTGCCTTCAATGGAGAGCAACGTGATTCCCCTGTAGTTTGAGCAGTCTGATTTCTCGCCTTTGTTTTTGTACAGGGTGATGATGGTGGCATCATGAAGATCCTGAGGCAGTTTTCCTTGGTCCCAACAAAGCTTGAAAAACTCATGCAGTTTGGCATGCAGAGTTTTGCCGCCAGCCTTCCAGACCTCTGGGGGGATTCCATCCATACCTGCTGCTTTGCCACTTTTCAGGAATGTGTAAATGAGTAAATGTTGTGCATCAGGAATGTGTAAATGAGTAAGTGTTGTGTATATTGTATCAGGAATGTGTAAATGAGTAAATGTTGTGCATATTTTATCAGGAATGTGTAAATGAGTAAATGTTGTGCATATTGTATCAGGAATGTGTAATTCAGTAAATGTTGTACATATTGTATCAGGAATGTGTAAATGAGTAAATGTTGTGCATATTGTATCATGAATGTGTAAATGAGTAAATGTTGTGCATATTGTATCAGGAATGTGTAAATGAGTAAATGTTGTGCATATTGTATCAGGAATGTGTAAATGAGTAAATGTTGTGCATATTGTACCAGGAATGTGTAAATAAGTAAATGTTGTGCATATTGTATCAGGAATGTGTAAATGAGTAAATGTTGTGTATATTGTATCAGGAATGTGTAAATGAGTAAATGTTGTACATATTGTATCGGGAATGCGTAAATAAGTAAATGTTGTGCATATTGTATCAGGAAAGTGTAAATGAGTAAATGTTGTATCAGGAATGTGTAAATGATTAAATGTTGTGCATATTGTATCAGGAATGTGTAAATGAGTAAATGTTGTGCATATTGTATCAGGAATGTCTAAATGAGTAAATGTTGTGCATATTGTATCAGGAGTGTGTAAATGAGTAAATGTTGTGCCTAATGTATCAGGAATGTCTAAATGAGTAAATGTTGTGCATATTGTATCAGGAGTGTGTAAATGAGTAAATGTTGTGCCTAATGTATCAGGAATGTGTAAATGAGTAAATGTTGTGTATATTGTATCAGGAATGTGTAAATGAGTAAATGTTGTACATATTGTATCAGGAATGTGTAATTGAGTAAATGTTATGCATATTGTATCAGGACTGTGTAAATGAGTAAATGTTGTGCATATTGTATCAGGAATGTGTAAATGAGTAAATGTTGTGCATATTGTATCAGGAATGTGTAAATGAGTAAATGTTGTGCATATTGTATCAGGAATGTGTAAATGATTAAAGGTTGTGCATATTGTATCAGGAATGTGTAAATTAGTAAATGTTGTGCATATTGTATCAGGAATGTGTAAATGAGTAAATGTTGTGCATATTGTATCAGGAGTGTGTAAATGAGTAAATGTTGTGCCTAATGTATCAGGAATGTGTAAATGAGTAAATGTTGTGTATATTGTATCAGGAATGTGTAAATGAGTAAATGTTGTACATATTGTATCAGGAATGTGTAATTGAGTAAATGTTATGCATATTGTATCAGGACTGTGTAAATGAGTAAATGTTGTGCATATTGTATCAGGAATGTGTAAATGAGTAAATGTTGTGCCTCATGTATCAGGAATGTGTAAATGAGTAAATGTTGTATATATTGTATCACGACTGTGTAAATGAGTAAGTGTTGTGCATATTTTATCAGGAATTTGTAAATGAGTAAATGTTGTGCATATTGTATCAGGAATGTGTAAATGAGTAAATGTTGTACATATTGTATCAGGAATGTGTAAATGAGTAAATGTTGTGCATATTGTATCAGGAATGTGTAAATGAGTAAATGTTGTGCATATTGTATCAGGAATGTGTAAATGATTAAAGGTTGTGCATATTGTATCAGGAATGTGTAAATTAGTAAATGTTGTGCATATTGTATCAGGAAAGTGTAAATGAGTAAATGTTGTATCAGGAATGTGTAAATGATTAAATGTTGTGCATATTGTATCAGGAATGTGTAAATGAGTAAATGTTGTGCATATTGTATCAGGAATGTGTAAATGAGTAAATGTTGTGCATATTGTATCAGGAATGTGTAAATCAGTAAATGTTGTACATATTGTATCAGGAATGTGTAAATGAGTAAATGTTGTGCATTTTGTATCACGAATGTGTAAATGAGTAAATGTTGTGCATATTGTATCATGAATGTGTAAATGAGTAAATGTTGTGCATATTGTATCAGGAATGTGTAAATGAGTAAATGTTGTTCATATTGTATCGGGAATGTGTAAATGAGTAAATGTTGTACATATGGTATCGGGAATGTGTAAATGAGTAAATGTTGTGCATATTGTATCAGGAATGTGTAAATGAGTAAATGTTGTACATATTGTACCGGGAATGTGTAAATAAGTAAATGTTGTGCATATTGTATCAGGAATGTGTAATTCAGTAAATGTTGTACATATTGTATCAGGAATGTGTAAATGAGTAAATGTTGTGCATATTGTATCATGAATGTGTAAATGAGTAAATGTTGTGCATATTGTATCAGGAATGTGTAAATGAGTAAATGTTGTGCATATTGTATCAGGAATGTGTAAATGAGTAAATGTTGTGCATATTGTACCAGGAATGTGTAAATGAGTAAATGTTGTGCATATTGTATCAGGAATGTGTAAATGAGTAAATGTTGTATCAGGAATGTATAAATGATTAAATGTTGTGCATATTGTATCAGGAGTGTGTAAATGAGTAAATGTTGTGCATATTGTACCAGGAATGTGGAAATGAGTAAGTGTTGTGCATATTGTATCAGGAGTGTGTAAATGAGTAAATGTTGTGCATCAGGAATGTGTAAATGAGTAAGTGTTGTGTTTATTGTATCGGGAATGTGTAAATGAGTAAATGTTGTGCATATTGTATCGGGAATGTGTAAATGAGTAAATGTTGTGCATATTGTATCAGGAATGTGTAAATAAGTAAATGTTGTACATATTGTATCAGGAATGTGTAAATGAGTAAATGTTGTGCATATTGTATCAGGAATGTGTAAATGAGTAAATGTTGTGCATATTGTATCAGGAATGTGAAAATGAGTAAATGTTGTGTATATTGTATCAGGAATGTGAAAATGAGTAAATGTTGTGTATATTGTATCTGGAATGTGTAAATGAGTAAATGTTGTGCATATTGTATCAGGAATGTGTCAATGAGTAAATGTTATACATATTGTTGCAGGAATGTGTAAATAAGTAAATGTTGTGCATATTGTATCAGGAATGTGTAAATGAGTAAATGTTATGTATATTGTATCAGGAATCTGTAAATGAGTAAATGTTGTGCATATTGTATCAGGAATGTGAAAATGTGTAAATGTTGTGTATATTGTATCAGGAATGTGTAAATGAGTAAATGTTGTACATATTGTATCAGGAATGTGAAAATGAGTAAATGCTGTGCATATTGTATCAGGAATGTGTAAATGAGTAAATGTTGTGCATATTGTATCAGGAAAATGTCAATGAGTAAATGTTGTGCATATTGTATCAGGAATGTGTCAATGAGTAAATGTTGTGTATATTGTATCAAGAATGTGTCACTGAGTAAATGATGTGCATATTGTATCAGGAATGTGTAAAAGAGTAAATGTGCCTGTTGTATCAGGAATGTGTAAATGAGTAAATGTTGTGCATATTGTATCAGGAATGCGTGAATGAGTAAATGTTGTACATATAGTTTCAGGAATGTGTAAATAAGTAAATGTTGTGCATATTGTATCAGGAAAGTGTAAATGAGTAAATGTTGTATCAGGAATGTGTAAATGATTAAATGTTGTGCATATTGTATCAGGAATGTGTAAATGAGTAAATGTTGTGCATATTGTATCAGGAATGTGTAAATGAGTAAATGTTGTGCATATTGTATCAGGAATGTGTAAATCAGTAAATGTTGTACATATTGTATCAGGAATGTGTAAATGAGTAAATGTTGTGCATTTTGTATCAGGAATGTGTAAATGAGTAAATGTTGTGCATATTGTATCATGAATGTGTAAATGAGTAAATGTTGTGCATATTGTATCAGGAATGTGTAAATGAGTAAATGTTGTGCATATTGTATCGGGAATGTGTAAATGAGTAAATGTTGTACATATTGTATCAGAAATGCGCAAATGAGTAAATGTTGTGCATATTGTATCAGGAAAGTGTAAATGAGTAAATGTTGTATCAGGAATGTGTAAATGATTAAATGTTGTGCATATTGTATCAGGAATGTGTAAATGAGTAAATGTTGTGCATATTGTATCAGGAATGTCTAAATGAGTAAATGTTGTGCATATTGTATCAGGAGTGTGTAAATGAGTAAATGTTGTGCCTAATGTATCAGGAATGTCTAAATGAGTAAATGTTGTGCATATTGTATCAGGAGTGTGTAAATGAGTAAATGTTGTGCCTAATGTATCAGGAATGTGTAAATGAGTAAATGTTGTGTATATTGTATCAGGAATGTGTAAATGAGTAAATGTTGTACATATTGTATCAGGAATGTGTAATTGAGTAAATGTTATGCATATTGTATCAGGACTGTGTAAATGAGTAAATGTTGTGCATATTGTATCAGGAATGTGTAAATGAGTAAATGTTGTGCCTCATGTATCAGGAATGTGTAAATAAGTAAATGTTGTTCATATTGTGTCAGGAATGTGTAAATAAGTAAATGTTGTGCATATTGTATCAGGAATGTGTAAATGAGTAAATGTTATGTATATTGTATCAGGAATCTGTAAATGAATAAATGTTGTGCATATTGTATCGGGAATGTGTAAATGAGTAAATGTTGTGCATATTGTATCAGGAATGTGAAAATGTGTAAATGTTGTGTATATTGTATCAAGAATGTGTAAATGAGTAAATGTTGTACATATTGTATCAGGAATGTGAAAATGAGTAAATGTGTATATTGTATCAGGAATGTGTAAATGAGTAAATGTTGTGCATATTGTTTCAGGAATGTGTCAATGAGTAAATGTTGTGCATATTGTATCAGGAATGTGAAAATGAGTAAATGTTGTACATATTGTATCAGGAATGTGTAAATGAGTAAATGTTGTGCATATTGTATCAGGAATATGAAAATGAGTAAAGGTTGTGTACATTGTATCAGGAATGTGTAAATGAGTAAATGTTGTGTATATTGTGTCAGGTATGTGAAAATGAGTAAATGTTGTGTATATTGTATCAGGTATGTGAAAATGAGTATATGTTGTGTATATTGTATCAGGAATGTGAAAATGAGTAAATGTTGTGTATATTGTATCTGGAATGTGTAAATGAGTAAATGTTGTGCATATTGTATCAGGAATGTGTCAATGAGTAAATGTTATACATATTGTTGCAGGAATGTGTAAATAAGTAAATGTTGTGCATATTGTATCAGGAATGTGTAAATGAGTAAATGTTATGTATATTGTATCAGGAATCTGTAAATGAGTAAATGTTGTGCATATTGTATCAGGAATGTGAAAATGTGTAAATGTTGTGTATATTGTATCAGGAATGTGTAAATGAGTAAATGTTGTACATATTGTATCAGGAATGTGAAAATGAGTAAATGCTGTGCATATTGTATCAGGAATGTGTAAATGAGTAAATGTTGTGCATATTGTATCAGGAAAATGTCAATGAGTAAATGTTGTGCATATTGTATCAGGAATGTGTCAATGAGTAAATGTTGTGTATATTGTATCAAGAATGTGTCACTGAGTAAATGATGTGCATATTGTATCAGGAATGTGTAAAAGAGTAAATGTGCCTGTTGTATCAGGAATGTGTAAATGAGTAAATGTTGTGCATATTGTATCAGGAATGCGTGAATGAGTAAATGTTGTACATATAGTTTCAGGAATGTGTAAATAAGTAAATGTTGTGCATATTGTATCAGGAAAGTGTAAATGAGTAAATGTTGTATCAGGAATGTGTAAATGATTAAATGTTGTGCATATTGTATCAGGAATGTGTAAATGAGTAAATGTTGTGCATATTGTATCAGGAATGTGTAAATGAGTAAATGTTGTGCATATTGTATCAGGAATGTGTAAATCAGTAAATGTTGTACATATTGTATCAGGAATGTGTAAATGAGTAAATGTTGTGCATTTTGTATCAGGAATGTGTAAATGAGTAAATGTTGTGCATATTGTATCATGAATGTGTAAATGAGTAAATGTTGTGCATATTGTATCAGGAATGTGTAAATGAGTAAATGTTGTGCATATTGTATCGGGAATGTGTAAATGAGTAAATGTTGTACATATTGTATCAGAAATGCGCAAATGAGTAAATGTTGTGCATATTGTATCAGGAATGTGTAAATGAGTAAATGTTGTACATATTGTATCGGGAATGCGTAAATAAGTAAATGTGCATATTGTATCAGGAAAGTGTAAATGAGTAAATGTTGTATCAGGAATGTGTAAATGATTAAATGTTGTGCATATTGTATCAGGAATGTGTAAATGAGTAAATGTTGTGCATATTGTATCAGGAATGTCTAAATGAGTAAATGTTGTGCATATTGTATCAGGAGTGTGTAAATGAGTAAATGTTGTGCCTAATGTATCAGGAATGTCTAAATGAGTAAATGTTGTGCATATTGTATCAGGAGTGTGTAAATGAGTAAATGTTGTGCCTAATGTATCAGGAATGTGTAAATGAGTAAATGTTGTGTATATTGTATCAGGAATGTGTAAATGAGTAAATGTTGTACATATTGTATCAGGAATGTGTAATTGAGTAAATGTTATGCATATTGTATCAGGACTGTGTAAATGAGTAAATGTTGTGCATATTGTATCAGGAATGTGTAAATGAGTAAATGTTGTGCCTCATGTATCAGGAATGTGTAAATAAGTAAATGTTGTTCATATTGTGTCAGGAATGTGTAAATAAGTAAATGTTGTGCATATTGTATCAGGAATGTGTAAATGAGTAAATGTTATGTATATTGTATCAGGAATCTGTAAATGAATAAATGTTGTGCATATTGTATCGGGAATGTGTAAATGAGTAAATGTTGTGCATATTGTATCAGGAATGTGAAAATGTGTAAATGTTGTGTATATTGTATCAGGAATGTGTAAATGAGTAAATGTTGTACATATTGTATCAGGAATGTGAAAATGAGTAAATGTGTATATTGTATCAGGAATGTGTAAATGAGTAAATGTTGTGCATATTGTTTCAGGAATGTGTCAATGAGTAAATGTTGTGCATATTGTATCAGGAATGTGAAAATGAGTAAATGTTGTACATATTGTATCAGGAATGTGTAAATGAGTAAATGTTGTGCATATTGTATCAGGAATATGAAAATGAGTAAAGGTTGTGTACATTGTATCAGGAATGTGTAAATGAGTAAATGTTGTGTATATTGTGTCAGGTATGTGAAAATGAGTAAATGTTGTGTATATTGTATCAGGTATGTGAAAATGAGTATATGTTGTGTATATTGTATCAGGAATGTGTAAATGAGGAAATGTTGTGCATATTGTATCAGGAATGTGTAAATGAGTAAATGTTGTGCATATTGTATCAGGAATGTGTAAATCAGTAAATGTTGTACATATTGTATCAGGAATGTGTAAATGAGTAAATGTTGTGCATTTTGTATCACGAATGTGTAAATGAGTAAATGTTGTGCATATTGTATCATGAATGTGTAAATGAGTAAATGTTGTGCATATTGTATCAGGAATGTGTAAATGAGTAAATGTTGTTCATATTGTATCGGGAATGTGTAAATGAGTAAATGTTGTACATATTGTATCGGGAATGTGTAAATGAGTAAATGTTGTGCATATTGTATCAGGAATGTGTAAATGAGTAAATGTTGTACATATTGTATCGGGAATGTGTAAATAAGTAAATGTTGTGCATATTGTATCAGGAAAGTGTAAATGAGTAAATGTTGTATCAGGAATGTGTAAATGATTAAATGTTGTGCATATTGTATCAGGAATGTGTAAATGAGTAAATGTTGTGCATATTGTATCAGGAATGTGTAAATGAGTAAATGTTGTGCATATTTTATCAGGAATGTGTAAATGAGTAAATGTTGTGCATATTGTATCAGGAATGTGTAATTCAGTAAATGTTGTACATATTGTATCAGGAATGTGTAAATGAGTAAATGTTGTGCATATTGTATCAGGAATGTGTAAATGAGTAAATGTTGTTCATATTGTATCAGGAATGTGTAAATGAGTAAATGTTGTGCATATTGTATCAGGAATGTGTAAATGAGTAACTGTTGTGCATATTGTACCAGGAATGTGTAAATGAGTAAATGTTGTGCATATTGTATCAGGAATGTGTAAATGAGTAAATGTTGTATCAGGAATGTATAAATGATTAAATGTTGTGCATATTGTATCAGGAATGTGTAAATGAGTAAATGTTGTGCATATTGTACCAGGAATGTGGAAATGAGTAAGTGTTGTGCATATTGTATCAGGAGTGTGTAAATGAGTAAATGTTGTGCATCAGGAATGTGTAAATGAGTAAGTGTTGTGTTTATTGTATCGGGAATGTGTAAATGAGTAAATGTTGTGCATATTGTATCGGGAATGTGTAAATGAGTAAATGTTGTGCATATTGTATCAGGAATGTGTAAATAAGTAAATGTTGTACATATTGTATCAGGAATGTGTAAATGAGTAAATGTTGTGCATATTGTATCAGGAATGTGTAAATGAGTAAATGTTGTGCATATTGTATCAGGAATGTGAAAATGAGTAAATGTTGTGTATATTGTATCAGGAATGTGAAAATGAGTAAATGTTGTGTATATTGTATCTGGAATGTGTAAATGAGTAAATGTTGTGCATATTGTATCAGGAATGTGTCAATGAGTAAATGTTATACATATTGTTGCAGGAATGTGTAAATAAGTAAATGTTGTGCATATTGTATCAGGAATGTGTAAATGAGTAAATGTTATGTATATTGTATCAGGAATCTGTAAATGAATAAATGTTGTGCATATTGTATCAGGAATGTGAAAATGTGTAAATGTTGTGTATATTGTATCAGGAATGTGTAAATGAGTAAATGTTGTACATATTGTATCAGGAATGTGAAAATGAGTTAATGTGTATATTGTATCAGGAATGTGTAAATGAGTAAATGTTGTGGATATTGTATCAGGGATGTGAAAATGAGTAAATGTTGTGCATATTGTATCAGAAATGTGTAAATGAGTAAATGTTGTGCATATTGTATCGGGAATGTGTAAATGAGTAAATGTTGAACATATTGTATCGGGAATGTGTAAATGAGTAAATGTTGTACATATTGTATCAGGAATGTGTAAATGAGTATATGTTGTGCCTGTTGTATCAGGAATGTGTAAATTAGTAAATGTTGTGTATATTGTATCAGGAATGTGTGAATGAGTAAATGTTGTGCATATTGTATCGGGAATGTGTAAATGAGTAAATGTTGTGCCTATTGTATCAGGAAAGTGTAAATGAGTAAATGTTGTGCATATTGTATCAGGAATGTGAAAATGAGTAAATGTTGTGCATATAGTATCAGAAATGTGAAAATGAGTAAATGTTGTGTATATTGCATCAGGAATGTGTAAATGAGTAAATGTTGTGCATATTGTATCAGGAATGTGTCAATGAGTAAATGTTGTGCATATTGTATCAGGAATGTGTAAATGAGTAAATGTTGTGTATATTGTATCAGGAATGTGTCAATGAGTAAATGTTGTACATATTGTTTCAGGAATGTGTAAATGAGTAAATGTTGTGCATATGGTATCAGGAATGTGTAAATGAGTAAATGTTGTGCATATTGTATCAGGAATGTGAAAATGAGTAAATGTTGTGTATATTGTATCAGGAATGTGTAAATGAGTAAATGTTGTGCATATTGTATCAGGAATGTGTCAATGAGTAAATCTTGTACATATTGTTTCAGGAATGTGTAAATAAGTAAATGTTGTGCATATTGTATCAGGAATGTGTAAATGAGTAAATGTTGTGTATATTGTATCAGGAATGTGTCAATGAGTAAATGTTGTTCATATTGTTTCAGGAATGTGTAAATGAGTAAATGTTGTGCATATGGTATCAGGAATGTGGAAATGAGTAAATGTTGTACATATTGTATCAGGAATGTGTAAATGAGTAAATGTTGTGTACATTGTATCAGGAATGTGTAAATGAGTAAATTTTGTGTATATTGTATCAGGTATGTGAAAATGAGTAAATGTTGTGTATATTGTATCAGGAATGTGTAAATGAGTAAATGTTGTGCATATTGTATAAGGAATGTGTAAATGAGTAAATGTTGTGCATATTGTATCAGGAATGTGTCAATGAGTAAATGTTGTACATATTGTATCAGGAATGTGAAAATGAGTAAATGCTGTGCATATTGTATCAGGAATGTGTAAATGAGTAAATGTTGTGCATATTGTATCAGGAATGTGTCAATGAGTAAATGTTGTGCATATTGTATCAAGAATGTGTCAATGAGTAAATGTTGTGCATATTGTATCAGGAATGTGTCACTGAGTAAATGTTGTGCATATTGTATAAGGAATGTGTAAATGAGTAAATGTTGTGCATATTGTGTCAGGAATGTGTCAATGAGTAAATGTTGTACATATTGTATCAGGAATGTGAAAATGAGTAAATGCTGTGCATATTGTATCAGGAATGTGTAAATGAGTAAATGTTGTGCATATTGTATCAGGAATGTGTCAATGAGTAAATGTTGTGCATATTGTATCAAGAATGTGTCAATGAGTAAATGTTGTGCATATTTTATCAGGCATGTGTCAATGAGTAAATGTTGAATCAGGAATGTGTAAATGAGTAAATGTTATGCATATTGTGTCAGGAATGTGTAAATGAGTAAATGTTGTGCATATTGTATCAGGAATGTGTAAATGAGTAAATGTTGTGCATATTGTATCAGGAATGTGTAAATGAGTAAATGTGCATATTGTATCAGGAATGTGTAAATGAGTAAATGTTGTGCCTAATGTATCAGGAATGTGTAAATGAGTAAATGTTGTGCCTAATGTATCAAGAATGTGTAAATAAGTAAATGTTGTTCATATTGTGTCTGGAATGTGTAAATAAGTAAATGTTGTGTATATGGTATCAGGAATGTGTAAATGAGTAAATGTTGTACATATTGTGTCAGGAATGTGTAAATGAGTAAATGTTGTATATATTGTATCACGACTGTGTAAATGAGTAAGTGTTGTGCATATTGTATCAGGAATTTGTAAATGAGTAAATGTTGTGCATATTGTATCAGGAATGTGTAAATGAGTAAATGTTGTACATATTGTATCAGGAATGTGTAAATGAGTTAATGTTGTGCATATTGTATCAGGAATGTGTAAATGAGTAAATGTTGTGCATATTGTATCAGGAATGTGTAAATGAGTAAATGTTGTGCATATTGTACCAGGAATGTGTAAATGAGTAAATGTTGTGCATATTGTATCAGGAATGTGTAAATGAGTAAATGTTGTATCAGGAATGTATAAATGATTAAATGTTGTGCATATTGTATCAGGAGTGTGTAAATGAGTAAATGTTGTGCATATTGTACCAGGAATGTGGAAATGAGTAAGTGTTGTGCATATTGTATCAGGAGTGTGTAAATGAGTAAATGTTGTGCATCAGGAATGTGTAAATGAGTAAGTGTTGTGTTTATTGTATCGGGAATGTGTAAATGAGTAAATGTTGTGCATATTGTATCGGGAATGTGTAAATGAGTAAATGTTGTGCATATTGTATCAGGAATGTGTAAATAAGTAAATGTTGTACATATTGTATCAGGAATGTGTAAATGAGTAAATGTTGTGCATATTGTATCAGGAATGTGTAAATGAGTAAATGTTGTGCATATTGTATCAGGAATGTGAAAATGAGTAAATGTTGTGTATATTGTATCAGGAATGTGAAAATGAGTAAATGTTGTGTATATTGTATCTGGAATGTGTAAATGAGTAAATGTTGTGCATATTGTATCAGGAATGTGTCAATGAGTAAATGTTATACATATTGTTGCAGGAATGTGTAAATAAGTAAATGTTGTGCATATTGTATCAGGAATGTGTAAATGAGTAAATGTTATGTATATTGTATCAGGAATCTGTAAATGAGTAAATGTTGTGCATATTGTATCAGGAATGTGAAAATGTGTAAATGTTGTGTATATTGTATCAGGAATGTGTAAATGAGTAAATGTTGTACATATTGTATCAGGAATGTGAAAATGAGTAAATGCTGTGCATATTGTATCAGGAATGTGTAAATGAGTAAATGTTGTGCATATTGTATCAGGAAAATGTCAATGAGTAAATGTTGTGCATATTGTATCAGGAATGTGTCAATGAGTAAATGTTGTGTATATTGTATCAAGAATGTGTCACTGAGTAAATGATGTGCATATTGTATCAGGAATGTGTAAAAGAGTAAATGTGCCTGTTGTATCAGGAATGTGTAAATGAGTAAATGTTGTGCATATTGTATCAGGAATGCGTGAATGAGTAAATGTTGTACATATAGTTTCAGGAATGTGTAAATAAGTAAATGTTGTGCATATTGTATCAGGAAAGTGTAAATGAGTAAATGTTGTATCAGGAATGTGTAAATGATTAAATGTTGTGCATATTGTATCAGGAATGTGTAAATGAGTAAATGTTGTGCATATTGTATCAGGAATGTGTAAATGAGTAAATGTTGTGCATATTGTATCAGGAATGTGTAAATCAGTAAATGTTGTACATATTGTATCAGGAATGTGTAAATGAGTAAATGTTGTGCATTTTGTATCAGGAATGTGTAAATGAGTAAATGTTGTGCATATTGTATCATGAATGTGTAAATGAGTAAATGTTGTGCATATTGTATCAGGAATGTGTAAATGAGTAAATGTTGTGCATATTGTATCGGGAATGTGTAAATGAGTAAATGTTGTACATATTGTATCAGAAATGCGCAAATGAGTAAATGTTGTGCATATTGTATCAGGAAAGTGTAAATGAGTAAATGTTGTATCAGGAATGTGTAAATGATTAAATGTTGTGCATATTGTATCAGGAATGTGTAAATGAGTAAATGTTGTGCATATTGTATCAGGAATGTCTAAATGAGTAAATGTTGTGCATATTGTATCAGGAGTGTGTAAATGAGTAAATGTTGTGCCTAATGTATCAGGAATGTCTAAATGAGTAAATGTTGTGCATATTGTATCAGGAGTGTGTAAATGAGTAAATGTTGTGCCTAATGTATCAGGAATGTGTAAATGAGTAAATGTTGTGTATATTGTATCAGGAATGTGTAAATGAGTAAATGTTGTACATATTGTATCAGGAATGTGTAATTGAGTAAATGTTATGCATATTGTATCAGGACTGTGTAAATGAGTAAATGTTGTGCATATTGTATCAGGAATGTGTAAATGAGTAAATGTTGTGCCTCATGTATCAGGAATGTGTAAATAAGTAAATGTTGTTCATATTGTGTCAGGAATGTGTAAATAAGTAAATGTTGTGCATATTGTATCAGGAATGTGTAAATGAGTAAATGTTATGTATATTGTATCAGGAATCTGTAAATGAATAAATGTTGTGCATATTGTATCGGGAATGTGTAAATGAGTAAATGTTGTGCATATTGTATCAGGAATGTGAAAATGTGTAAATGTTGTGTATATTGTATCAGGAATGTGTAAATGAGTAAATGTTGTACATATTGTATCAGGAATGTGAAAATGAGTAAATGTGTATATTGTATCAGGAATGTGTAAATGAGTAAATGTTGTGCATATTGTTTCAGGAATGTGTCAATGAGTAAATGTTGTGCATATTGTATCAGGAATGTGAAAATGAGTAAATGTTGTACATATTGTATCAGGAATGTGTAAATGAGTAAATGTTGTGCATATTGTATCAGGAATATGAAAATGAGTAAAGGTTGTGTACATTGTATCAGGAATGTGTAAATGAGTAAATGTTGTGTATATTGTGTCAGGTATGTGAAAATGAGTAAATGTTGTGTATATTGTATCAGGTATGTGAAAATGAGTATATGTTGTGTATATTGTATCAGGAATGTGAAAATGAGTAAATGTTGTGTATATTGTATCTGGAATGTGTAAATGAGTAAATGTTGTGCATATTGTATCAGGAATGTGTCAATGAGTAAATGTTATACATATTGTTGCAGGAATGTGTAAATAAGTAAATGTTGTGCATATTGTATCAGGAATGTGTAAATGAGTAAATGTTATGTATATTGTATCAGGAATCTGTAAATGAGTAAATGTTGTGCATATTGTATCAGGAATGTGAAAATGTGTAAATGTTGTGTATATTGTATCAGGAATGTGTAAATGAGTAAATGTTGTACATATTGTATCAGGAATGTGAAAATGAGTAAATGCTGTGCATATTGTATCAGGAATGTGTAAATGAGTAAATGTTGTGCATATTGTATCAGGAAAATGTCAATGAGTAAATGTTGTGCATATTGTATCAGGAATGTGTCAATGAGTAAATGTTGTGTATATTGTATCAAGAATGTGTCACTGAGTAAATGATGTGCATATTGTATCAGGAATGTGTAAAAGAGTAAATGTGCCTGTTGTATCAGGAATGTGTAAATGAGTAAATGTTGTGCATATTGTATCAGGAATGCGTGAATGAGTAAATGTTGTACATATAGTTTCAGGAATGTGTAAATAAGTAAATGTTGTGCATATTGTATCAGGAAAGTGTAAATGAGTAAATGTTGTATCAGGAATGTGTAAATGATTAAATGTTGTGCATATTGTATCAGGAATGTGTAAATGAGTAAATGTTGTGCATATTGTATCAGGAATGTGTAAATGAGTAAATGTTGTGCATATTGTATCAGGAATGTGTAAATCAGTAAATGTTGTACATATTGTATCAGGAATGTGTAAATGAGTAAATGTTGTGCATTTTGTATCAGGAATGTGTAAATGAGTAAATGTTGTGCATATTGTATCATGAATGTGTAAATGAGTAAATGTTGTGCATATTGTATCAGGAATGTGTAAATGAGTAAATGTTGTGCATATTGTATCGGGAATGTGTAAATGAGTAAATGTTGTACATATTGTATCAGAAATGCGCAAATGAGTAAATGTTGTGCATATTGTATCAGGAATGTGTAAATGAGTAAATGTTGTACATATTGTATCGGGAATGCGTAAATAAGTAAATGTGCATATTGTATCAGGAAAGTGTAAATGAGTAAATGTTGTATCAGGAATGTGTAAATGATTAAATGTTGTGCATATTGTATCAGGAATGTGTAAATGAGTAAATGTTGTGCATATTGTATCAGGAATGTCTAAATGAGTAAATGTTGTGCATATTGTATCAGGAGTGTGTAAATGAGTAAATGTTGTGCCTAATGTATCAGGAATGTCTAAATGAGTAAATGTTGTGCATATTGTATCAGGAGTGTGTAAATGAGTAAATGTTGTGCCTAATGTATCAGGAATGTGTAAATGAGTAAATGTTGTGTATATTGTATCAGGAATGTGTAAATGAGTAAATGTTGTACATATTGTATCAGGAATGTGTAATTGAGTAAATGTTATGCATATTGTATCAGGACTGTGTAAATGAGTAAATGTTGTGCATATTGTATCAGGAATGTGTAAATGAGTAAATGTTGTGCCTCATGTATCAGGAATGTGTAAATAAGTAAATGTTGTTCATATTGTGTCAGGAATGTGTAAATAAGTAAATGTTGTGCATATTGTATCAGGAATGTGTAAATGAGTAAATGTTATGTATATTGTATCAGGAATCTGTAAATGAATAAATGTTGTGCATATTGTATCGGGAATGTGTAAATGAGTAAATGTTGTGCATATTGTATCAGGAATGTGAAAATGTGTAAATGTTGTGTATATTGTATCAGGAATGTGTAAATGAGTAAATGTTGTACATATTGTATCAGGAATGTGAAAATGAGTAAATGTGTATATTGTATCAGGAATGTGTAAATGAGTAAATGTTGTGCATATTGTTTCAGGAATGTGTCAATGAGTAAATGTTGTGCATATTGTATCAGGAATGTGAAAATGAGTAAATGTTGTACATATTGTATCAGGAATGTGTAAATGAGTAAATGTTGTGCATATTGTATCAGGAATATGAAATTGAGTAAAGGTTGTGTACATTGTATCAGGAATGTGTAAATGAGTAAATGTTGTGTATATTGTGTCAGGTATGTGAAAATGAGTAAATGTTGTGTATATTGTATCAGGTATGTGAAAATGAGTATATGTTGTGTATATTGTATCAGGAATGTGTAAATGAGGAAATGTTGTGCATATTGTATCAGGAATGTGTAAATGAGTAAATGTTGTGCATATTGTATCAGGAATGTGTAAATCAGTAAATGTTGTACATATTGTATCAGGAATGTGTAAATGAGTAAATGTTGTGCATTTTGTATCACGAATGTGTAAATGAGTAAATGTTGTGCATATTGTATCATGAATGTGTAAATGAGTAAATGTTGTGCATATTGTATCAGGAATGTGTAAATGAGTAAATGTTGTTCATATTGTATCGGGAATGTGTAAATGAGTAAATGTTGTACATATTGTATCGGGAATGTGTAAATGAGTAAATGTTGTGCATATTGTATCAGGAATGTGTAAATGAGTAAATGTTGTACATATTGTATCGGGAATGTGTAAATAAGTAAATGTTGTGCATATTGTATCAGGAAAGTGTAAATGAGTAAATGTTGTATCAGGAATGTGTAAATGATTAAATGTTGTGCATATTGTATCAGGAATGTGTAAATGAGTAAATGTTGTGCATATTGTATCAGGAATGTGTAAATGAGTAAATGTTGTGCATATTTTATCAGGAATGTGTAAATGAGTAAACGTTGTGCATATTGTATCAGGAATGTGTAATTCAGTAAATGTTGTACATATTGTATCAGGAATGTGTAAATGAGTAAATGTTGTGCATATTGTATCAGGAATGTGTAAATGAGTAAATGTTGTTCATATTGTATCAGGAATGTGTAAATGAGTAAATGTTGTGCATATTGTATCAGGAATGTGTAAATGAGTAAATGTTGTGCATATTGTACCAGGAATGTGTAAATGAGTAAATGTTGTGCATATTGTATCAGGAATGTGTAAATGAGTAAATGTTGTATCAGGAATGTATAAATGATTAAATGTTGTGCATATTGTATCAGGAATGTGTAAATGAGTAAATGTTGTGCATATTGTACCAGGAATGTGGAAATGAGTAAGTGTTGTGCATATTGTATCAGGAGTGTGTAAATGAGTAAATGTTGTGCATCAGGAATGTGTAAATGAGTAAGTGTTGTGTTTATTGTATCGGGAATGTGTAAATGAGTAAATGTTGTGCATATTGTATCGGGAATGTGTAAATGAGTAAATGTTGTGCATATTGTATCAGGAATGTGTAAATGAGTAAATGTTGTGCATATTGTATCAGGAATGTCTAAATGAGTAAATGTTGTGCATATTGTATCAGGAGTGTGTAAATGAGTAAATGTTGTGCCTAATGTATCAGGAATGTCTAAATGAGTAAATGTTGTGCATATTGTATCAGGAGTGTGTAAATGAGTAAATGTTGTGCCTAATGTATCAGGAATGTGTAAATGAGTAAATGTTGTGTATATTGTATCAGGAATGTGTAAATGAGTAAATGTTGTACATATTGTATCAGGAATGTGTAATTGAGTAAATGTTATGCATATTGTATCAGGACTGTGTAAATGAGTAAATGTTGTGCATATTGTATCAGGAATGTGTAAATGAGTAAATGTTGTGCCTCATGTATCAGGAATGTGTAAATAAGTAAATGTTGTTCATATTGTGTCAGGAATGTGTAAATAAGTAAATGTTGTGCATATTGTATCAGGAATGTGTAAATGAGTAAATGTTATGTATATTGTATCAGGAATCTGTAAATGAATAAATGTTGTGCATATTGTATCGGGAATGTGTAAATGAGTAAATGTTGTGCATATTGTATCAGGAATGTGAAAATGTGTAAATGTTGTGTATATTGTATCAAGAATGTGTAAATGAGTAAATGTTGTACATATTGTATCAGGAATGTGAAAATGAGTAAATGTGTATATTGTATCAGGAATGTGTAAATGAGTAAATGTTGTGCATATTGTTTCAGGAATGTGTCAATGAGTAAATGTTGTGCATATTGTATCAGGAATGTGAAAATGAGTAAATGTTGTACATATTGTATCAGGAATGTGTAAATGAGTAAATGTTGTGCATATTGTATCAGGAATATGAAAATGAGTAAAGGTTGTGTACATTGTATCAGGAATGTGTAAATGAGTAAATGTTGTGTATATTGTGTCAGGTATGTGAAAATGAGTAAATGTTGTGTATATTGTATCAGGTATGTGAAAATGAGTATATGTTGTGTATATTGTATCAGGAATGTGAAAATGAGTAAATGTTGTGTATATTGTATCTGGAATGTGTAAATGAGTAAATGTTGTGCATATTGTATCAGGAATGTGTCAATGAGTAAATGTTATACATATTGTTGCAGGAATGTGTAAATAAGTAAATGTTGTGCATATTGTATCAGGAATGTGTAAATGAGTAAATGTTATGTATATTGTATCAGGAATCTGTAAATGAGTAAATGTTGTGCATATTGTATCAGGAATGTGAAAATGTGTAAATGTTGTGTATATTGTATCAGGAATGTGTAAATGAGTAAATGTTGTACATATTGTATCAGGAATGTGAAAATGAGTAAATGCTGTGCATATTGTATCAGGAATGTGTAAATGAGTAAATGTTGTGCATATTGTATCAGGAAAATGTCAATGAGTAAATGTTGTGCATATTGTATCAGGAATGTGTCAATGAGTAAATGTTGTGTATATTGTATCAAGAATGTGTCACTGAGTAAATGATGTGCATATTGTATCAGGAATGTGTAAAAGAGTAAATGTGCCTGTTGTATCAGGAATGTGTAAATGAGTAAATGTTGTGCATATTGTATCAGGAATGCGTGAATGAGTAAATGTTGTACATATAGTTTCAGGAATGTGTAAATAAGTAAATGTTGTGCATATTGTATCAGGAAAGTGTAAATGAGTAAATGTTGTATCAGGAATGTGTAAATGATTAAATGTTGTGCATATTGTATCAGGAATGTGTAAATGAGTAAATGTTGTGCATATTGTATCAGGAATGTGTAAATGAGTAAATGTTGTGCATATTGTATCAGGAATGTGTAAATCAGTAAATGTTGTACATATTGTATCAGGAATGTGTAAATGAGTAAATGTTGTGCATTTTGTATCAGGAATGTGTAAATGAGTAAATGTTGTGCATATTGTATCATGAATGTGTAAATGAGTAAATGTTGTGCATATTGTATCAGGAATGTGTAAATGAGTAAATGTTGTGCATATTGTATCGGGAATGTGTAAATGAGTAAATGTTGTACATATTGTATCAGAAATGCGCAAATGAGTAAATGTTGTGCATATTGTATCAGGAATGTGTAAATGAGTAAATGTTGTACATATTGTATCGGGAATGCGTAAATAAGTAAATGTGCATATTGTATCAGGAAAGTGTAAATGAGTAAATGTTGTATCAGGAATGTGTAAATGATTAAATGTTGTGCATATTGTATCAGGAATGTGTAAATGAGTAAATGTTGTGCATATTGTATCAGGAATGTCTAAATGAGTAAATGTTGTGCATATTGTATCAGGAGTGTGTAAATGAGTAAATGTTGTGCCTAATGTATCAGGAATGTCTAAATGAGTAAATGTTGTGCATATTGTATCAGGAGTGTGTAAATGAGTAAATGTTGTGCCTAATGTATCAGGAATGTGTAAATGAGTAAATGTTGTGTATATTGTATCAGGAATGTGTAAATGAGTAAATGTTGTACATATTGTATCAGGAATGTGTAATTGAGTAAATGTTATGCATATTGTATCAGGACTGTGTAAATGAGTAAATGTTGTGCATATTGTATCAGGAATGTGTAAATGAGTAAATGTTGTGCCTCATGTATCAGGAATGTGTAAATAAGTAAATGTTGTTCATATTGTGTCAGGAATGTGTAAATAAGTAAATGTTGTGCATATTGTATCAGGAATGTGTAAATGAGTAAATGTTATGTATATTGTATCAGGAATCTGTAAATGAATAAATGTTGTGCATATTGTATCGGGAATGTGTAAATGAGTAAATGTTGTGCATATTGTATCAGGAATGTGAAAATGTGTAAATGTTGTGTATATTGTATCAGGAATGTGTAAATGAGTAAATGTTGTACATATTGTATCAGGAATGTGAAAATGAGTAAATGTGTATATTGTATCAGGAATGTGTAAATGAGTAAATGTTGTGCATATTGTTTCAGGAATGTGTCAATGAGTAAATGTTGTGCATATTGTATCAGGAATGTGAAAATGAGTAAATGTTGTACATATTGTATCAGGAATGTGTAAATGAGTAAATGTTGTGCATATTGTATCAGGAATATGAAAATGAGTAAAGGTTGTGTACATTGTATCAGGAATGTGTAAATGAGTAAATGTTGTGTATATTGTGTCAGGTATGTGAAAATGAGTAAATGTTGTGTATATTGTATCAGGTATGTGAAAATGAGTATATGTTGTGTATATTGTATCAGGAATGTGTAAATGAGGAAATGTTGTGCATATTGTATCAGGAATGTGTAAATGAGTAAATGTTGTGCATATTGTATCAGGAATGTGTAAATCAGTAAATGTTGTACATATTGTATCAGGAATGTGTAAATGAGTAAATGTTGTGCATTTTGTATCACGAATGTGTAAATGAGTAAATGTTGTGCATATTGTATCATGAATGTGTAAATGAGTAAATGTTGTGCATATTGTATCAGGAATGTGTAAATGAGTAAATGTTGTTCATATTGTATCGGGAATGTGTAAATGAGTAAATGTTGTACATATTGTATCGGGAATGTGTAAATGAGTAAATGTTGTGCATATTGTATCAGGAATGTGTAAATGAGTAAATGTTGTACATATTGTATCGGGAATGTGTAAATAAGTAAATGTTGTGCATATTGTATCAGGAAAGTGTAAATGAGTAAATGTTGTATCAGGAATGTGTAAATGATTAAATGTTGTGCATATTGTATCAGGAATGTGTAAATGAGTAAATGTTGTGCATATTGTATCAGGAATGTGTAAATGAGTAAATGTTGTGCATATTTTATCAGGAATGTGTAAATGAGTAAATGTTGTGCATATTGTATCAGGAATGTGTAATTCAGTAAATGTTGTACATATTGTATCAGGAATGTGTAAATGAGTAAATGTTGTGCATATTGTATCAGGAATGTGTAAATGAGTAAATGTTGTTCATATTGTATCAGGAATGTGTAAATGAGTAAATGTTGTGCATATTGTATCAGGAATGTGTAAATGAGTAACTGTTGTGCATATTGTACCAGGAATGTGTAAATGAGTAAATGTTGTGCATATTGTATCAGGAATGTGTAAATGAGTAAATGTTGTATCAGGAATGTATAAATGATTAAATGTTGTGCATATTGTATCAGGAATGTGTAAATGAGTAAATGTTGTGCATATTGTACCAGGAATGTGGAAATGAGTAAGTGTTGTGCATATTGTATCAGGAGTGTGTAAATGAGTAAATGTTGTGCATCAGGAATGTGTAAATGAGTAAGTGTTGTGTTTATTGTATCGGGAATGTGTAAATGAGTAAATGTTGTGCATATTGTATCGGGAATGTGTAAATGAGTAAATGTTGTGCATATTGTATCAGGAATGTGTAAATAAGTAAATGTTGTACATATTGTATCAGGAATGTGTAAATGAGTAAATGTTGTGCATATTGTATCAGGAATGTGTAAATGAGTAAATGTTGTGCATATTGTATCAGGAATGTGAAAATGAGTAAATGTTGTGTATATTGTATCAGGAATGTGAAAATGAGTAAATGTTGTGTATATTGTATCTGGAATGTGTAAATGAGTAAATGTTGTGCATATTGTATCAGGAATGTGTCAATGAGTAAATGTTATACATATTGTTGCAGGAATGTGTAAATAAGTAAATGTTGTGCATATTGTATCAGGAATGTGTAAATGAGTAAATGTTATGTATATTGTATCAGGAATCTGTAAATGAATAAATGTTGTGCATATTGTATCAGGAATGTGAAAATGTGTAAATGTTGTGTATATTGTATCAGGAATGTGTAAATGAGTAAATGTTGTACATATTGTATCAGGAATGTGAAAATGAGTTAATGTGTATATTGTATCAGGAATGTGTAAATGAGTAAATGTTGTGGATATTGTATCAGGGATGTGAAAATGAGTAAATGTTGTGCATATTGTATCAGAAATGTGTAAATGAGTAAATGTTGTGCATATTGTATCGGGAATGTGTAAATGAGTAAATGTTGAACATATTGTATCGGGAATGTGTAAATGAGTAAATGTTGTACATATTGTATCAGGAATGTGTAAATGAGTATATGTTGTGCCTGTTGTATCAGGAATGTGTAAATTAGTAAATGTTGTGTATATTGTATCAGGAATGTGTGAATGAGTAAATGTTGTGCATATTGTATCGGGAATGTGTAAATGAGTAAATGTTGTGCCTATTGTATCAGGAAAGTGTAAATGAGTAAATGTTGTGCATATTGTATCAGGAATGTGAAAATGAGTAAATGTTGTGCATATAGTATCAGAAATGTGAAAATGAGTAAATGTTGTGTATATTGCATCAGGAATGTGTAAATGAGTAAATGTTGTGCATATTGTATCAGGAATGTGTCAATGAGTAAATGTTGTGCATATTGTATCAGGAATGTGTAAATGAGTAAATGTTGTGTATATTGTATCAGGAATGTGTCAATGAGTAAATGTTGTACATATTGTTTCAGGAATGTGTAAATGAGTAAATGTTGTGCATATGGTATCAGGAATGTGTAAATGAGTAAATGTTGTGCATATTGTATCAGGAATGTGAAAATGAGTAAATGTTGTGTATATTGTATCAGGAATGTGTAAATGAGTAAATGTTGTGCATATTGTATCAGGAATGTGTCAATGAGTAAATCTTGTACATATTGTTTCAGGAATGTGTAAATAAGTAAATGTTGTGCATATTGTATCAGGAATGTGTAAATGAGTAAATGTTGTGTATATTGTATCAGGAATGTGTCAATGAGTAAATGTTGTTCATATTGTTTCAGGAATGTGTAAATGAGTAAATGTTGTGCATATGGTATCAGGAATGTGGAAATGAGTAAATGTTGTACATATTGTATCAGGAATGTGTAAATGAGTAAATGTTGTGTACATTGTATCAGGAATGTGTAAATGAGTAAATTTTGTGTATATTGTATCAGGTATGTGAAAATGAGTAAATGTTGTGTATATTGTATCAGGAATGTGTAAATGAGTAAATGTTGTGCATATTGTATAAGGAATGTGTAAATGAGTAAATGTTGTGCATATTGTATCAGGAATGTGTCAATGAGTAAATGTTGTACATATTGTATCAGGAATGTGAAAATGAGTAAATGCTGTGCATATTGTATCAGGAATGTGTAAATGAGTAAATGTTGTGCATATTGTATCAGGAATGTGTCAATGAGTAAATGTTGTGCATATTGTATCAAGAATGTGTCAATGAGTAAATGTTGTGCATATTGTATCAGGAATGTGTCACTGAGTAAATGTTGTGCATATTGTATAAGGAATGTGTAAATGAGTAAATGTTGTGCATATTGTGTCAGGAATGTGTCAATGAGTAAATGTTGTACATATTGTATCAGGAATGTGAAAATGAGTAAATGCTGTGCATATTGTATCAGGAATGTGTAAATGAGTAAATGTTGTGCATATTGTATCAGGAATGTGTCAATGAGTAAATGTTGTGCATATTGTATCAAGAATGTGTCAATGAGTAAATGTTGTGCATATTTTATCAGGCATGTGTCAATGAGTAAATGTTGAATCAGGAATGTGTAAATGAGTAAATGTTATGCATATTGTGTCAGGAATGTGTAAATGAGTAAATGTTGTGCATATTGTATCAGGAATGTGTAAATGAGTAAATGTTGTGCATATTGTATCAGGAATGTGTAAATGAGTAAATGTGCATATTGTATCAGGAATGTGTAAATGAGTAAATGTTGTGCCTAATGTATCAGGAATGTGTAAATGAGTAAATGTTGTGCCTAATGTATCAAGAATGTGTAAATAAGTAAATGTTGTTCATATTGTGTCTGGAATGTGTAAATAAGTAAATGTTGTGTATATGGTATCAGGAATGTGTAAATGAGTAAATGTTGTACATATTGTGTCAGGAATGTGTAAATGAGTAAATGTTGTATATATTGTATCACGACTGTGTAAATGAGTAAGTGTTGTGCATATTGTATCAGGAATTTGTAAATGAGTAAATGTTGTGCATATTGTATCAGGAATGTGTAAATGAGTAAATGTTGTACATATTGTATCAGGAATGTGTAAATGAGTTAATGTTGTGCATATTGTATCTGGAATGTGTAAATGAGTAAATGTTGTGCATATTGTATCAGGAATGTGTAAATGAGTAAATGTTGTGCATATTGTACCAGGAATGTGTAAATGAGTAAATGTTGTGCATATTGTATCAGGAATGTGTAAATGAGTAAATGTTGTATCAGGAATGTATAAATGATTAAATGTTGTGCATATTGTATCAGGAGTGTGTAAATGAGTAAATGTTGTGCATATTGTACCAGGAATGTGGAAATGAGTAAGTGTTGTGCATATTGTATCAGGAGTGTGTAAATGAGTAAATGTTGTGCATCAGGAATGTGTAAATGAGTAAGTGTTGTGTTTATTGTATCGGGAATGTGTAAATGAGTAAATGTTGTGCATATTGTATCGGGAATGTGTAAATGAGTAAATGTTGTGCATATTGTATCAGGAATGTGTAAATAAGTAAATGTTGTACATATTGTATCAGGAATGTGTAAATGAGTAAATGTTGTGCATATTGTATCAGGAATGTGTAAATGAGTAAATGTTGTGCATATTGTATCAGGAATGTGAAAATGAGTAAATGTTGTGTATATTGTATCAGGAATGTGAAAATGAGTAAATGTTGTGTATATTGTATCTGGAATGTGTAAATGAGTAAATGTTGTGCATATTGTATCAGGAATGTGTCAATGAGTAAATGTTATACATATTGTTGCAGGAATGTGTAAATAAGTAAATGTTGTGCATATTGTATCAGGAATGTGTAAATGAGTAAATGTTATGTATATTGTATCAGGAATCTGTAAATGAGTAAATGTTGTGCATATTGTATCAGGAATGTGAAAATGTGTAAATGTTGTGTATATTGTATCAGGAATGTGTAAATGAGTAAATGTTGTACATATTGTATCAGGAATGTGAAAATGAGTAAATGCTGTGCATATTGTATCAGGAATGTGTAAATGAGTAAATGTTGTGCATATTGTATCAGGAAAATGTCAATGAGTAAATGTTGTGCATATTGTATCAGGAATGTGTCAATGAGTAAATGTTGTGTATATTGTATCAAGAATGTGTCACTGAGTAAATGATGTGCATATTGTATCAGGAATGTGTAAAAGAGTAAATGTGCCTGTTGTATCAGGAATGTGTAAATGAGTAAATGTTGTGCATATTGTATCAGGAATGCGTGAATGAGTAAATGTTGTACATATAGTTTCAGGAATGTGTAAATAAGTAAATGTTGTGCATATTGTATCAGGAAAGTGTAAATGAGTAAATGTTGTATCAGGAATGTGTAAATGATTAAATGTTGTGCATATTGTATCAGGAATGTGTAAATGAGTAAATGTTGTGCATATTGTATCAGGAATGTGTAAATGAGTAAATGTTGTGCATATTGTATCAGGAATGTGTAAATCAGTAAATGTTGTACATATTGTATCAGGAATGTGTAAATGAGTAAATGTTGTGCATTTTGTATCAGGAATGTGTAAATGAGTAAATGTTGTGCATATTGTATCATGAATGTGTAAATGAGTAAATGTTGTGCATATTGTATCAGGAATGTGTAAATGAGTAAATGTTGTGCATATTGTATCGGGAATGTGTAAATGAGTAAATGTTGTACATATTGTATCAGAAATGCGCAAATGAGTAAATGTTGTGCATATTGTATCAGGAAAGTGTAAATGAGTAAATGTTGTATCAGGAATGTGTAAATGATTAAATGTTGTGCATATTGTATCAGGAATGTGTAAATGAGTAAATGTTGTGCATATTGTATCAGGAATGTCTAAATGAGTAAATGTTGTGCATATTGTATCAGGAGTGTGTAAATGAGTAAATGTTGTGCCTAATGTATCAGGAATGTCTAAATGAGTAAATGTTGTGCATATTGTATCAGGAGTGTGTAAATGAGTAAATGTTGTGCCTAATGTATCAGGAATGTGTAAATGAGTAAATGTTGTGTATATTGTATCAGGAATGTGTAAATGAGTAAATGTTGTACATATTGTATCAGGAATGTGTAATTGAGTAAATGTTATGCATATTGTATCAGGACTGTGTAAATGAGTAAATGTTGTGCATATTGTATCAGGAATGTGTAAATGAGTAAATGTTGTGCCTCATGTATCAGGAATGTGTAAATAAGTAAATGTTGTTCATATTGTGTCAGGAATGTGTAAATAAGTAAATGTTGTGCATATTGTATCAGGAATGTGTAAATGAGTAAATGTTATGTATATTGTATCAGGAATCTGTAAATGAATAAATGTTGTGCATATTGTATCGGGAATGTGTAAATGAGTAAATGTTGTGCATATTGTATCAGGAATGTGAAAATGTGTAAATGTTGTGTATATTGTATCAGGAATGTGTAAATGAGTAAATGTTGTACATATTGTATCAGGAATGTGAAAATGAGTAAATGTGTATATTGTATCAGGAATGTGTAAATGAGTAAATGTTGTGCATATTGTTTCAGGAATGTGTCAATGAGTAAATGTTGTGCATATTGTATCAGGAATGTGAAAATGAGTAAATGTTGTACATATTGTATCAGGAATGTGTAAATGAGTAAATGTTGTGCATATTGTATCAGGAATATGAAAATGAGTAAAGGTTGTGTACATTGTATCAGGAATGTGTAAATGAGTAAATGTTGTGTATATTGTGTCAGGTATGTGAAAATGAGTAAATGTTGTGTATATTGTATCAGGTATGTGAAAATGAGTATATGTTGTGTATATTGTATCAGGAATGTGAAAATGAGTAAATGTTGTGTATATTGTATCTGGAATGTGTAAATGAGTAAATGTTGTGCATATTGTATCAGGAATGTGTCAATGAGTAAATGTTATACATATTGTTGCAGGAATGTGTAAATAAGTAAATGTTGTGCATATTGTATCAGGAATGTGTAAATGAGTAAATGTTATGTATATTGTATCAGGAATCTGTAAATGAGTAAATGTTGTGCATATTGTATCAGGAATGTGAAAATGTGTAAATGTTGTGTATATTGTATCAGGAATGTGTAAATGAGTAAATGTTGTACATATTGTATCAGGAATGTGAAAATGAGTAAATGCTGTGCATATTGTATCAGGAATGTGTAAATGAGTAAATGTTGTGCATATTGTATCAGGAAAATGTCAATGAGTAAATGTTGTGCATATTGTATCAGGAATGTGTCAATGAGTAAATGTTGTGTATATTGTATCAAGAATGTGTCACTGAGTAAATGATGTGCATATTGTATCAGGAATGTGTAAAAGAGTAAATGTGCCTGTTGTATCAGGAATGTGTAAATGAGTAAATGTTGTGCATATTGTATCAGGAATGCGTGAATGAGTAAATGTTGTACATATAGTTTCAGGAATGTGTAAATAAGTAAATGTTGTGCATATTGTATCAGGAAAGTGTAAATGAGTAAATGTTGTATCAGGAATGTGTAAATGATTAAATGTTGTGCATATTGTATCAGGAATGTGTAAATGAGTAAATGTTGTGCATATTGTATCAGGAATGTGTAAATGAGTAAATGTTGTGCATATTGTATCAGGAATGTGTAAATCAGTAAATGTTGTACATATTGTATCAGGAATGTGTAAATGAGTAAATGTTGTGCATTTTGTATCAGGAATGTGTAAATGAGTAAATGTTGTGCATATTGTATCATGAATGTGTAAATGAGTAAATGTTGTGCATATTGTATCAGGAATGTGTAAATGAGTAAATGTTGTGCATATTGTATCGGGAATGTGTAAATGAGTAAATGTTGTACATATTGTATCAGAAATGCGCAAATGAGTAAATGTTGTGCATATTGTATCAGGAATGTGTAAATGAGTAAATGTTGTACATATTGTATCGGGAATGCGTAAATAAGTAAATGTGCATATTGTATCAGGAAAGTGTAAATGAGTAAATGTTGTATCAGGAATGTGTAAATGATTAAATGTTGTGCATATTGTATCAGGAATGTGTAAATGAGTAAATGTTGTGCATATTGTATCAGGAATGTCTAAATGAGTAAATGTTGTGCATATTGTATCAGGAGTGTGTAAATGAGTAAATGTTGTGCCTAATGTATCAGGAATGTCTAAATGAGTAAATGTTGTGCATATTGTATCAGGAGTGTGTAAATGAGTAAATGTTGTGCCTAATGTATCAGGAATGTGTAAATGAGTAAATGTTGTGTATATTGTATCAGGAATGTGTAAATGAGTAAATGTTGTACATATTGTATCAGGAATGTGTAATTGAGTAAATGTTATGCATATTGTATCAGGACTGTGTAAATGAGTAAATGTTGTGCATATTGTATCAGGAATGTGTAAATGAGTAAATGTTGTGCCTCATGTATCAGGAATGTGTAAATAAGTAAATGTTGTTCATATTGTGTCAGGAATGTGTAAATAAGTAAATGTTGTGCATATTGTATCAGGAATGTGTAAATGAGTAAATGTTATGTATATTGTATCAGGAATCTGTAAATGAATAAATGTTGTGCATATTGTATCGGGAATGTGTAAATGAGTAAATGTTGTGCATATTGTATCAGGAATGTGAAAATGTGTAAATGTTGTGTATATTGTATCAGGAATGTGTAAATGAGTAAATGTTGTACATATTGTATCAGGAATGTGAAAATGAGTAAATGTGTATATTGTATCAGGAATGTGTAAATGAGTAAATGTTGTGCATATTGTTTCAGGAATGTGTCAATGAGTAAATGTTGTGCATATTGTATCAGGAATGTGAAAATGAGTAAATGTTGTACATATTGTATCAGGAATGTGTAAATGAGTAAATGTTGTGCATATTGTATCAGGAATATGAAATTGAGTAAAGGTTGTGTACATTGTATCAGGAATGTGTAAATGAGTAAATGTTGTGTATATTGTGTCAGGTATGTGAAAATGAGTAAATGTTGTGTATATTGTATCAGGTATGTGAAAATGAGTATATGTTGTGTATATTGTATCAGGAATGTGTAAATGAGGAAATGTTGTGCATATTGTATCAGGAATGTGTAAATGAGTAAATGTTGTGCATATTGTATCAGGAATGTGTAAATCAGTAAATGTTGTACATATTGTATCAGGAATGTGTAAATGAGTAAATGTTGTGCATTTTGTATCACGAATGTGTAAATGAGTAAATGTTGTGCATATTGTATCATGAATGTGTAAATGAGTAAATGTTGTGCATATTGTATCAGGAATGTGTAAATGAGTAAATGTTGTTCATATTGTATCGGGAATGTGTAAATGAGTAAATGTTGTACATATTGTATCGGGAATGTGTAAATGAGTAAATGTTGTGCATATTGTATCAGGAATGTGTAAATGAGTAAATGTTGTACATATTGTATCGGGAATGTGTAAATAAGTAAATGTTGTGCATATTGTATCAGGAAAGTGTAAATGAGTAAATGTTGTATCAGGAATGTGTAAATGATTAAATGTTGTGCATATTGTATCAGGAATGTGTAAATGAGTAAATGTTGTGCATATTGTATCAGGAATGTGTAAATGAGTAAATGTTGTGCATATTTTATCAGGAATGTGTAAATGAGTAAACGTTGTGCATATTGTATCAGGAATGTGTAATTCAGTAAATGTTGTACATATTGTATCAGGAATGTGTAAATGAGTAAATGTTGTGCATATTGTATCAGGAATGTGTAAATGAGTAAATGTTGTTCATATTGTATCAGGAATGTGTAAATGAGTAAATGTTGTGCATATTGTATCAGGAATGTGTAAATGAGTAAATGTTGTGCATATTGTACCAGGAATGTGTAAATGAGTAAATGTTGTGCATATTGTATCAGGAATGTGTAAATGAGTAAATGTTGTATCAGGAATGTATAAATGATTAAATGTTGTGCATATTGTATCAGGAATGTGTAAATGAGTAAATGTTGTGCATATTGTACCAGGAATGTGGAAATGAGTAAGTGTTGTGCATATTGTATCAGGAGTGTGTAAATGAGTAAATGTTGTGCATCAGGAATGTGTAAATGAGTAAGTGTTGTGTTTATTGTATCGGGAATGTGTAAATGAGTAAATGTTGTGCATATTGTATCGGGAATGTGTAAATGAGTAAATGTTGTGCATATTGTATCAGGAATGTGTAAATAAGTAAATGTTGTACATATTGTATCAGGAATGTGTAAATGAGTAAATGTTGTGCATATTGTATCAGGAATGTGTAAATGAGTAAATGTTGTGCATATTGTATCAGGAATGTGAAAATGAGTAAATGTTGTGTATATTGTATCAGGAATGTGAAAATGAGTAAATGTTGTGTATATTGTATCTGGAATGTGTAAATGAGTAAATGTTGTGCATATTGTATCAGGAATGTGTCAATGAGTAAATGTTATACATATTGTTGCAGGAATGTGTAAATAAGTAAATGTTGTGCATATTGTATCAGGAATGTGTAAATGAGTAAATGTTATGTATATTGTATCAGGAATCTGTAAATGAATAAATGTTGTGCATATTGTATCAGGAATGTGAAAATGTGTAAATGTTGTGTATATTGTATCAGGAATGTGTAAATGAGTAAATGTTGTACATATTGTATCAGGAATGTGAAAATGAGTTAATGTGTATATTGTATCAGGAATGTGTAAATGAGTAAATGTTGTGGATATTGTATCAGGGATGTGAAAATGAGTAAATGTTGTGCATATTGTATCAGAAATGTGTAAATGAGTAAATGTTGTGCATATTGTATCGGGAATGTGTAAATGAGTAAATGTTGAACATATTGTATCGGGAATGTGTAAATGAGTAAATGTTGTACATATTGTATCAGGAATGTGTAAATGAGTATATGTTGTGCCTGTTGTATCAGGAATGTGTAAATTAGTAAATGTTGTGTATATTGTATCAGGAATGTGTGAATGAGTAAATGTTGTGCATATTGTATCGGGAATGTGTAAATGAGTAAATGTTGTGCCTATTGTATCAGGAAAGTGTAAATGAGTAAATGTTGTGCATATTGTATCAGGAATGTGAAAATGAGTAAATGTTGTGCATATAGTATCAGAAATGTGAAAATGAGTAAATGTTGTGTATATTGCATCAGGAATGTGTAAATGAGTAAATGTTGTGCATATTGTATCAGGAATGTGTCAATGAGTAAATGTTGTGCATATTGTATCAGGAATGTGTAAATGAGTAAATGTTGTGTATATTGTATCAGGAATGTGTCAATGAGTAAATGTTGTACATATTGTTTCAAGAATGTGTAAATGAGTAAATGTTGTGCATATGGTATCAGGAATGTGTAAATGAGTAAATGTTGTGCATATTGTATCAGGAATGTGAAAATGAGTAAATGTTGTGTATATTGTATCAGGAATGTGTAAATGAGTAAATGTTGTGCATATTGTATCAGGAATGTGTCAATGAGTAAATCTTGTACATATTGTTTCAGGAATGTGTAAATAAGTAAATGTTGTGCATATTGTATCAGGAATGTGTAAATGAGTAAATGTTGTGTATATTGTATCAGGAATGTGTCAATGAGTAAATGTTGTTCATATTGTTTCAGGAATGTGTAAATGAGTAAATGTTGTGCATATGGTATCAGGAATGTGGAAATGAGTAAATGTTGTACATATTGTATCAGGAATGTGTAAATGAGTAAATGTTGTGTACATTGTATCAGGAATGTGTAAATGAGTAAATTTTGTGTATATTGTATCAGGTATGTGAAAATGAGTAAATGTTGTGTATATTGTATCAGGAATGTGTAAATGAGTAAATGTTGTGCATATTGTATAAGGAATGTGTAAATGAGTAAATGTTGTGCATATTGTATCAGGAATGTGTCAATGAGTAAATGTTGTACATATTGTATCAGGAATGTGAAAATGAGTAAATGCTGTGCATATTGTATCAGGAATGTGTAAATGAGTAAATGTTGTGCATATTGTATCAGGAATGTGTCAATGAGTAAATGTTGTGCATATTGTATCAAGAATGTGTCAATGAGTAAATGTTGTGCATATTGTATCAGGAATGTGTCACTGAGTAAATGTTGTGCATATTGTATAAGGAATGTGTAAATGAGTAAATGTTGTGCATATTGTGTCAGGAATGTGTCAATGAGTAAATGTTGTACATATTGTATCAGGAATGTGAAAATGAGTAAATGCTGTGCATATTGTATCAGGAATGTGTAAATGAGTAAATGTTGTGCATATTGTATCAGGAATGTGTCAATGAGTAAATGTTGTGCATATTGTATCAAGAATGTGTCAATGAGTAAATGTTGTGCATATTTTATCAGGCATGTGTCAATGAGTAAATGTTGAATCAGGAATGTGTAAATGAGTAAATGTTATGCATATTGTGTCAGGAATGTGTAAATGAGTAAATGTTGTGCATATTGTATCAGGAATGTGTAAATGAGTAAATGTTGTGCATATTGTATCAGGAATGTGTAAATGAGTAAATGTGCATATTGTATCAGGAATGTGTAAATGAGTAAATGTTGTGCCTAATGTATCAGGAATGTGTAAATGAGTAAATGTTGTGCCTAATGTATCAAGAATGTGTAAATAAGTAAATGTTGTTCATATTGTGTCTGGAATGTGTAAATAAGTAAATGTTGTGTATATGGTATCAGGAATGTGTAAATGAGTAAATGTTGTACATATTGTGTCAGGAATGTGTAAATGAGTAAATGTTGTATATATTGTATCACGACTGTGTAAATGAGTAAGTGTTGTGCATATTGTATCAGGAATTTGTAAATGAGTAAATGTTGTGCATATTGTATCAGGAATGTGTAAATGAGTAAATGTTGTACATATTGTATCAGGAATGTGTAAATGAGTAAATGTTGTGCATATTGTATCAGGAATGTGTAAATGAGTAAATGTTGTGCATATTGTATCAGGAATGTGTAAATGATTAAAGGTTGTGCATATTGTATCAGGAATGTGTAAATTAGTAAATGTTGTGCATATTGTATCAGGAATGTGTAAATGAGTAAATGTTGTGCATATTGTATCAGGAGTGTGTAAATGAGTAAATGTTGTGCCTAATGTATCAGGAATGTGTAAATGAGTAAATGTTGTGTATATTGTATCAGGAATGTGTAAATGAGTAAATGTTGTACATATTGTATCAGGAATGTGTAATTGAGTAAATGTTATGCATATTGTATCAGGACTGTGTAAATGAGTAAATGTTGTGCATATTGTATCAGGAATGTGTAAATGAGTAAATGTTGTGCCTCATGTATCAGGAATGTGTAAATGAGTAAATGTTGTGCCTAATGTATCAGGAATGTGTAAATGAGTAAATGTTGTTCATATTGTGTCAGGAATGTGTAAATAAGTAAATGTTATGTATATTGTATCAGGAATGTGTAAATGAGTAAATGTTGTACATATTGTGTCAGGAATGTGTAAATGAGTAAATGTTGTGCATCAGGAATGTGTAAATGAGTAAATGTGCATATTGTATCAGGAATGTGTAAATAAATAAATGTTGTGTATCTTGTATCAGGAATGTGTAAATGAGTAAACGTTGTGCATATTGTATCTTTGGCTTGGCTTCGCGGACGAAGATTTATGGAGGGGGTAAAGTCCACGTCAGCTGCAGGCTCGTTTGTGGCTGACAAGTCCGATGCGTGATAGGCAGGCACGGTTGCAGCGGCTGCAGGGGAAAATTGGTTGGTTGGGGTTGGGTGTTGGATTTTTCCTCATTTGCCTTTTGTCAGTGAGGTGGGCTCTGCGGTCTTCTTCAAAGGAGGTTGCTGCCCGCCAAACTGTGAGGCGCCAAGATGCACGGTTTGAGGCGATATCAGCCTACTGGCGGTGGTCAATGTGGCAGGCACCAAGAGATTTCTTTAGGCAGTCCTTGTACCTTTTCTTTGGTGCACCTCTGTCACGGTGGCCAGTGGAGAGCTCGCCATATAACACGATCTTGGGAAGGCGATGGTCCTCCATTCTGGAGACGTGACCCATCCAGCTGCGCTGGATCTTCAGCAGCATGGACTCGATGCTGTCGACCTCTGCCATCTCGAATACTTCGACGTTAGGGATGAAAGCGCTCCAATGGATGTTGAGGATGGAGCGGAGAGAACGCTGGTGGAAGCGTTCTAGGAGCCGTAGGTGATGCCGGTAGAGGACCCATGATTCGGAGCCGAACAGGAGTGTGGGTATGACAACGGCTCTGTATACGCTTATCTTTGTGAGGTTTTTCAGTTGGTTATTTTTCCAGACTCTTTTGTGTAGTCTTCCAAAGGCACTATTTGCCTTGGCGAGTCTGTTGTCTATCTCATTGTCAATCCTTGCATCTGATGAAATGGTGCAGGCGAGATAGGTAAACTGGTTGACTGTTTTGAGTTTTGTGTGCCCGATGGAGATGTGGGGGGCTGGTAGTCATGGTGGGGAGCTGGCTGATGGAGGACCTGTTTTCTTCAGGCTGACTTCCAAGCCAAACATTTTGGCAGTTTCCGCAAAGCTGGATGTCAAGCGCTGAAGAGCTGGCTCTGAATGGGCAACTAAAGCGGCATCGTCTGCAAAGAGTAGTTCACGGACAAGTTTCTCTTGTGTCTTGGTGTGAGCTTGCAGGCGCCTCAGATTGAAGAGACTGCCATCCGTGCGGTACCGGATGTAAACAGCGTCTTCATTGTTGGGGTCTTTCATGGCTTGGTTCAGCATCATGCTGAAGAAGATTGAAAAGAGGGTTGGTGCGAGAACACAGCCTTGCTTCACGCCATTGTTAATGGAGAAGGGTTCAGAGAGCTCATTGCTGTATCTGACCCGACCTTGTTGGTTTTCGTGCGGTTGGATAATCATGTTGAGGAACTTTGGGGGACATCCGATGCGCTCTAGTATTTGCCAAAGCCCTTTTCTGCTCACGGTGTCGAAGGCTTTGGTGAGGTCAACAAAGGTGATGTAGAGTCCTTTGTTTTGTTCTTTGCACTTTTCTTGGAGCTGTCTGAGGGCAAAGACCATGTCAGTAGTTCCTCTGTTTGCGCGAATGCCGCACTATGATTCTGGGAGAATATTCTCGGCGACACTAGGTATTATTCTATTTAGTAGAATCCTAGCGAAGATTTTGCCTTCAATGGAGAGCAACGTGATTCCCCTGTAGTTTGAGCAGTCTGATTTCTCGCCTTTGTTTTTGTACAGGGTGATGATGGTGGCATCACGAAGATCCTGAGGCAGTTTTCCTTGGTCCCAACAAAGCTTGAAAAACTCATGCAGTTTGGCATGCAGAGTTTTGCCGCCAGCCTTCCAGACCTCTGGGGGGGATTCCATCCATACCTGCTGCTTTGCCACTTTTCAGGAATGTGTAAATGAGTAAATGTTGTGCATCAGGAATGTGTAAATGAGTAAGTGTTGTGTATATTGTATCAGGAATGTGTAAGTGAGTAAATGTTGTGCATCAGGAATGTGTAAATGAGTAAGTGTTGTGTATATTGTATCAGGAATGTGTAAATCAGTAAATGTTGTGCATATTGCATCAGGAATATGTAAATGCATAAATGTTGTGCATATTGTATCAGGAATGTGTGAATGAGTAAATGTTGTGTATCAGAAATGTGTAAATGAGTAAATGTTGTACATATTGTATCAGGAATGTGTAAATGAGTAAATGTTCTGTATATTTGTATCAGGAATGTGTAAGACTTCACTATTATCTGGAAGTTCCAGATAGTTACTGATTCCACCTGCATTGAATTCATCCATTGTTATTGAATGAAGATCTACCGGGACAATGCCTGAAGAGAGCGCACAAAATCAGTGAACCGGTGCGGACTCGAAAGGCCAACATGGCCTGTTTCTGCTCCGTAAATGGTTATATTGTATTTGGAATGTGTAAAGCTACTCTGCAAATGTAAATGATTTCTCACTGATCTGGATGAAAGTCCAACTCTGCAGCAAGCAGGAGCAGAGATGAGGGAGGAGAATGTAAAGACATTGTTATCCTCTTTCATAGACTTTCACACATCCTGAAATTCTTTGTAGCCAAATATATTAGGAAGTATAATCACAAAATCCAAAGTATAGCATTGTGACATTGATCAGAGCATGCGTTTTTGAATTAATGATTGAGATGAAGTTTGAACAGGATATCAGGGAATCTCTGTGTGAGTTTGAAATAGATGTGGATTTAGAGTTGAAGGCTCTGGAATGGGAATTAGTGGATAACCTCAATCGCAGGCATTGAGACATGGTGTTGCGGGTACTGAAGACACAAGGTCATTTTTAGTGCAAATGGTCACATTAATTGTACTCCTTAACATGGTTAACATTCAAGAAGTTTTCTTAATCCTGTTGCTGCTTGTCACAGTCCAGTGGATGGAAAACAGAGAATGAAGCTAAGAGACAAGGCAAAGGGTATGGTTTGCTTTGCATCGACAAACTGCACCTGTTCTTCCTCATTACTCCCTAATTTAATGGCACAGAGGTGCAGCAGAAGGCAGGCGCACATGTGGGCAGCTTGCCAGAGACATTCTATACTGCCCCAAAGTCGGAGTTTCTGCTGAGTGAGGCAAGGAATATTTCATCACCATTAATTGGGCCAACTTCACACATTTTCCAAGCAGCAGTAAATTATGATCTCAAATAATTATTGGTGTCATTTTGAAACTATTCCAATCTTAAAACATGTTTCAATTTCAACAATCAGTTGGAAACGGCAACAGGCTGCCTCTTTGAAGTGGGATCAGGTTTCGACAGAACATTTTAAGTGAATTGCACAATTATTTCATCCAGTAAATAGTTCAGGCATTTAGTGAGAGGAAAAGTTGACTCTTAAATGTCCTCTGATATGGTTTAGAAAACCAATGAGATGGATCAAAGCATGGGAAGAGTAAAAATGGATGAACCTTCAGGACTGACCTTGGGACTAGGATTGAACTTGTCAAGAGAGCATCCAGCCCACAATGTGGGTATCAATTCTCCTGGTGAGAACCAGGACTCGGTCTCAAAATGAGCAAATGGTCATGGAGTCAGTCACACAATGTGTGGAAACAGGTCCTTGGGCCCAACTTGCCCATGCTGACCAAAATATCCCAGCTGCCTGTGTTTGGCTTATATTCCTCTAAACCCATCCTATCTGTATACTGTACTTGTCCAATTCTTTCTTAAACATTGCAATAGTACCTGATTCAACCACCTTTTCTGACAGCTTGTTCCATACCCCCACCACCCTCTGTAAAAAAAAAGTGACTTGGCTACCCTACCCAACTCTACTTTCAAATACCTCTAGACCATTCTGCCCTACAACACTCCCCAGTTCTCCACCACTCACCAAACTATTTCACATTTCTCTGTATTCCATTCCATGAACCATTCCTCAGCCCATCGATTGGACAAAAGATACACAAACCCTAGATTTAAGGTCCATTTCCTTCCTGTTATTATCAGACGTAGTAGAGAGACTGGAGAGTGGAGAGCAAGTTCCTTGGAGTTCACTTAACCAGTGACCTATCGTGGACACTCAACGTCTCCTCACTTGTCACGAAGGTGCAAGAGCAACTCCACTTCCTGAAAAGAATGAGGCGGGCACGGCTACCGACCACCATTGTGTCAACCTTCTATAGGAGCTCTATCGAGTGTCCTAGCCGGCTGCATCACCGTGTGGTACAGTTGCTGCACAGAGTAGATCACTGGAGTCTTCCTCCTCCACATCCCCACCAATCGACGTGATTTACTGGGATCGTTGTCTGAAGGGGGCACGGAAAATCATAGAAGACCCCTTCCACCCGCACACAGCGTCTTTCATCTGCTCCCATCAAGAAAAGATAGAGGAGGATCAGTGCATCACCAGCAGGCTGAGGAACAGCTTCTTCCCACGGGTAGTGAGAATGGTGAACGACCAAAGAAGCTGCTCACATCAACCCTCCAAGACTCTCATTTGTACAAAACAATATTTATCTTTATAAATAAAATACTTGGCCTGCATGGGTGTTATTGGCCTGCATGGGTGTTATTGGCCTGCATGGGTGTTATTGGCCTGCATGGGTGTTATTGGCCTGCATGGGTGTTATTGGCCTGCATGGGTGTTATTGGCCTGCATGGGTGTTATTGGCCTGCATGGGTGTTATTGGCCTGCATGGGTGTTATTGGCCTGCATGGGTGTTATTGGCCTGCATGGGTGTTATTGGCCTGCATGGATGTTATTGGCCTGCATGGGTGTTATTGGCCTGCATGGGTGTTATTGGCCTGCATGGGTGTTATTGGCCTGCATGGGTGTTATTGGCCTGCATGGGTGTTATTGGCCTGCATGGGTGTTATTGGCCTGCATGTGTGTTATGCCTGGTTGTGTGTCTGCATGTTTTGCACCAAGGACTGAAGAATTCTGTTTCGTTAGGATGTAGCGGGCGCACAGCGCGGTATTGCGAACCGCCAACGTCAGTTCACAGACTTACCTGACACATCGCGGACAAGCAGTGCTGGGTGCCAAAGTACAGCGAGTGGATCAGATGAAGCCCCTCCCTAAAGGCACGGGGCGCTAATGGCTCATAGTTTTAACCTCACTAACGAGCTCATTAACAGGCAGGGAATAAAAGGTCTGTGTATGTCTGCAATAAACCAGCATTGAGTTGACGACCTTTGAGTGTGTTTGCCTTTATTTAGTAGCATCTACCATAGTACCCACTACAAGGTTGTATTTATGCAATCAGATGACAACAAACTTGAGACTCTAAAATGAATCTCATGCTGGCAGAAGAGGATGCCCTTGAACTGTTTATAACTGTCCTTTCCTTTATACCCTGCACTCTGGGTTTGTACTTTTCTCTACACTCTGCTCTTCATATATTAATTTGGTTTCATCTGCTGAATAAGTTAACCTGCCTGGAGAGCTTTTCGCCCTATCTTGGTCAACATGTCAATAAACAATCAATTCAATTTTAAAAAATTCAGGTTTTTCACAAGGTAGCATCAATCTACAATAGCAAATACTCGGTGCCCAAAGATGTAGACTTTAAGGGACATGTGCAAGGAGCAAATATCGAGGGGGCAAGAAGTTTAGGCAGGCTATTTAAAATCTGAGTGCCTCAGAATCTGGCACCAAGATAGCCAGTGATGGAGTGGTTAAACGTCTGAATACACAAGAGGGCAGAACTGGAGAAGTGCAGAGAGCTCCAGAGGTTGCAGGGCAGAAGGAGGCAAAGGGGAGACCTTGAAAGCGGTTTAAAAAAGCTTAAACATTTAAAATAATTAAATCTTGTTTAACAAGGAACCAAAGTATGCCATCAAGTGGGAGGGGAATGACTGAATGAGGCAGCACAAATTAGCACATGGAGGAGAGCAGAGCCTGTGCTGACCTCAGGTTTGTGGAGGAGGAAAGCTGGCAGCTCACACAAAGTCAAGTGTAGAGGTAGCAGATGGAAACCAGGTGGAGTTTAGCCACATGACACATAGGGCAAGGTTCAACAGGTTAGGACTTTATTCCCTGGAGCATAGAAGAATGAGGAGAGATTTGATAGAGGTATTTAAAATTATGATGGGTAGAGATAAATGCAAATAGACTTCTTCCACTGAGGTTAGATGACCTCAGTGGACATGAGGACATGGGTTTAGAGTGAAAGGGAGAGGTTTGTCGGGAACATTAGAGTGGTAAATGCAGGTTTAATTTTAACTTTTAAGAAGAATTTGGACAGCTACATGGATGGGTAAGGTATGGAGGGCTATGGGCTGGATGCAGTTCAGTGAGACGAGGGAGAATAATAGTTTGGCAGAGACAAGAAGGGCTGAAGGGCCTGTTTCTGTGTTTTAATTTTCAGGTAAAGCCATGGTACCTGTTGAAGGTCTCTCAGGTTACACTGCATCAGGTAAGGTGCTTCACTCTATTCAGCATGAGAGACTGTGAGAACCCGGCCAGAGATAGGACGGCTACTTTTTCAGTCAAGGATAATACTTAAAGTAGCCTTTGACCTTTCCTACCCAAGCGCAGAAAGGTATGTTTTGAGAGGCAATACATTACCGGTTTCTGAGATTGAGGTCGAGGAGGGAAATCACAAACAGCCTTCCCCTGCCTGCCTTGTCGTACAATTGGGTCATGACAGACGATTCCTATTGACAAAAGAAATCAGCTATTACCTTCAAAGAAAGTCTTCAGATTGAGTAACTGTTCCCCTCACCACCAAACATTCTCCAAGTACCAGGGAGACCAATCGCATACTTGGGGACCATTTCACAGACCATCCTGAACTCCCAACTGCTGCTATGTCAACTCCCTTTCCTATTCCTATATCATCCTGGGCCTTCCGCACTGCCCCAGCGAAGCTCAACATAAACAATGACCTAGAACATTACAGCACAGTAGAAGCCCTATGGCCCACGATGTTGTGCCAACCTATAGATAAAACACACAAAAACCTACAAAACCCGACCTCATAACCCTCTATTTTTCTTTCATCTATGTGCCTAAGTTTGACAGTATTTTGAGGTGGATTGGGAGAAATTGCTAGAGCAGCTTGTACACACACATTTCAAAACAGAATTTTGGCAGGACTATTGCAGAATGCTTTTATAGAGAGAGCAACAAAGTTGCAGAATGCAGCTTGCCTGGAAACATGTGATCTTTGCAAGCTGGGCAGAAGAGTTTTGCTCTCAGAGAGGGAAGGTGCGAAACAGAGAAAGGAGTCACAGAAATCAGTTCCAGAGGGACAAGATGGCAAACTTTGGAAGGCTGCCTGGTCAAAGGAGAAGGCTGGCAGTCTGAACGGTGACCTGAAAGAAAGAGGATCATCTGGAGAACCCAGAAGGGGGCAAGTTTCGTCAGCAAGACTGATTGAGAAGGAATCAGGTGTGGATGTCCTGCAAAAGGTGTCTCTCTCTGAAAACCAACAAGAACCCTCCTGAGTGGTAACCATTTGCCTGTTAAACACCAAAGACTGATGAACTTTGATAATGCTAACTTCTGTGCACAGTACAAGAATTGCCTCCAACCAGTGAGATTGGACTGTGGTCTAAAGAACTTTTCTAATCTTAAACATACATGACACACACCTGCGCTTAGTATTAGAGGGGGGGATTAAGTAGGTTAAGTAAGTAGCTAGAGTAATAAGTTAACGTTTCTTTTTTTTGTTCAATTATAATTAAAAACTACTTTTGGTTAAGTGACCCGGTGTGTGGTGCAGATCTATTGCTGCTGGATTTTGGGGTCCTTTGGGCTTGTAACACTAAGAGTCTCTTAAATGTCTCTACTGTTCCATTCTCCACCACCACCTCAGGCAATATATTGCAGGCACCATCACTCTCTGTGTAAAAAAAACTTATCCATGATGTCTCCCCTAAACTTTCCTCACTTCACTTTGTACACATGTCCTTTGGTGCTTGCTACTCCCTTTTCCTGGGAAAAAGGTACCAGCTGCTCACCCTATGTACATCTCTCATAATATTGTAGACCTCTATTAAGTCACTTTTCAACCTTCTTCGCTCCAAAGAGAAAGTCCCAGCTCTGCTAACCTTGCTTCATAAGACATGTTTTCCAAGCTAGGCCACATCCTGGTCAATCTCCTCTGCACCCTCTCCGCAGCTTCCACATCCTTCCTATAATAAGGTGACCAGACTGAACACAATATTCAAAGTGTGGTTTTATCAGAGATTTATAGAGCTGCAACATCACCTCATGTCTCCTAAACTCAATCCTACAACTAATGAAGCCCAGCAAACCATAGGCCATCTTAACTACCCTATCAACCTGCGCGCCAGCCTTGAGAGATGCATAGATTTGGACCCCAAGGTCCTTCCACACTGTTAAGTATCCTTCTTCTCTTCCCGCCCCTTTTTTGAGCATCTTTCCAACCACCCTCACCCATTCTAGTCTTCTTTAGTTCTATTTCCCCATCCCATTCCCATCTGGAGTCTTCCGCTCTCTCATTCACACCCATCCCCCTATGACAGCATCATGTGGTTGGGCTGAATTACAGGAAATGGTGTGTTAGAACATGGGATGGAGATCCAGAATCCAATTGGGTGGTGCCAGAACAACATTCTTACTCTCAGACCAAGGAGCTTATCGTGGACTTGAGGGGAGGGGACAAACCTGTCTTCATTGATTGTCAGCAGTAGAAATGGTTAGGACCTTCAAGTTCCTCGGAATCCACATCATGGAGAACCTTGTAGCGAGCACATCGAGGCAACCATGAAGAAGGCCCCTTGGTGAAGGGCTCAGGCCCAAAACATTGGCTGTGGACTTTGATCTTTGCTACATAGAGTTCCCTGTTTGAGCTGCTGAGTTTCTCTAGCACTGTGCTTTTACTTCAATCACCGTGTCTGCAAATTTTCATATTTTACCCCCCATGCCCCTATTTGGCATGTTGTGAAATACTCTTATCAAACTTCTACAGGTTACTGACTGGTTGCATCAAAGCCTGGTTTGTAACGCAAGTGGCCAACAGTGCAGAAGGCTGCAGAGAGTGGCTGAATTAGCCCAGTCCATCACAGGCACCGACCTCCCATCCATTGAAAACATCTGTAAATACACAGAGCCCCCATTATTCTGGCCACAACTTCCTTTTGCTGCAACATTCGTGCAGAAGGCTTAAGTCTAGCTCTCCTGATTCAAGAACAGAACAGCAGGGGGGCAGCACACTTAGTGTACCAGTTAGTGTAATGCTATTACACGGCCAGCGATCAGGACAGGGGTTCAAATCCCGCACTGTCTGGAAGGAATTTGTACATTCTCCCCGTGTCGACATGGGTTTCCTCCCACTGTCACTTGGGTATAATTGGGCGGCACAGGCTCGTGGGCTGAAAGGGACTGTTATTGTCCTGCTTGTCTCAAACCTTGGTGCACGACTCGAACCCTGGCAGAGACTGGCAAAAGATCTGTATGCATTACTGAATCATCACTTTTTTTCTTGCACTGACAATATTTATGATATTTATAATTACTCTTTCTGTCTTGTAGTTGTGATCATTTATATTTTTACTTTTGATGAATACAACATACCTGTTATACATATATACGTGGCCTCAACAAATAAAACTTTTCAGTGCATCTGTACATTGAACTTATATATACGATAATACAAGAGGGTGCCGAGAACAGAGATTTCCTGATCGTAATGGAGCTTTGGATCTGGAGCTCAGGTTGTTGATGGTTTGGACTGAAGTCTGTGGCTGCAGAGATTGCGGAAGTGCTGGAGTTGAATCCACTGACACTCGGTGACTCCGAGGGGACTCTCTTTTGCTTCTCTTTGACTGTAAGAGGTGCTTCAGGCAATTTCTGCTGATGGCAAATCTGTCTGGCAATTTCATGTAAATATGACACTGATTTTATTACATGAATCTAAATGCTCATTGAATTGCATGGAATATAGGAGTTGGGAGGTGATGTTGAGATTGTATAAGACGTTGGTGCGGCCTCATTTGGAGTTCTGTGTGCAGTTCTGGTCGCCTAATTAGAGGAAGGATATAAACAGAGTGGAGAGAGTGCAGAGAAGGTTGACCAGAATGTTACCTGGGTTTAAGCATCTAGAGTCTAGGGAGAGATTGGACAGATTAGGTCTTTATTCTTTGGAGCGTAGAAGGTTGAGAGGGGATTTGATAGAAGTATTTAAGATTATGAAAGGGATAGACAGAGTGGATAGACTATTTCCGTTAAGAGGAGGAAAGATTAAAACAAGAGGACATGAGTTAAGAATTAAGGGGCAGAGGTTTAGAGGGAACATGAGGGGGAACTTCTTGACTCAGAGAGTGGTAGCCGTGTGGAATGAGCTTCCGGGAGAAATAGTGGCGGCGGAGTCAATTGTATTATTTAACAAAAGGTTGGACAGGTCTATGGATGAGAAGAAGATGGAGGGTTATGGGCATTGTGCAGGGAGGTGGGACTAGAAAGGGGTGTTTGGTTCGGTGCGGACTAGAAGGGCCTAATGGCCTGTTTCCGTGCTGTAATTGTTATGTTAACACTTTGGAGTGCTACCCCACAAACAACCTCCTTAACCTTCAGGCATCTGCCTGCTTTTTCCTACTTTGGCAAAGGGCTCAGGCCTGAAACATTGGTTACCCTTTACTTCTCATGGAGGCTGTGTGACCTGCTAAGTTTCTCCAGCACATTTGTATATTGCACTCAACCCCAGCATCTGCAGCCATTCCATAACCTATCCACCTTTAAATGCACATCTTCTTTCAACATACACATTTTTATTGGGTCAATTAACTCGTGTCACATGCATGACGACCCTTCCATCTTTACATCAGGGTCTGATTCATTTGTGTGTAAAAGCCCTCTCCATTACATTCCTACAGTACACTGAGCTCGTAAAAGACATTTCCTTGTCAGATAAACATTCAGATGGTTTTGTTTATTTCAGTCGCTCTAATAAATGTATTTACAAATTGCATTTAACCGTGGACATTGGAAAGTCCTTCAGGCCAATCAAATTACTTGGTTCAGAGGCAGTCCTGTACACATCCACCCACCAACAGTGTTACCCGGAGGCCTCAATGCTCACACTGAACCCCAAACTTGGAACAGCACGGAATAATCTCAATGTTGAGTGCTATTCCCTGCAATTAATTGTTTAAATATGTTACACACTAACTACATTTCCTGAAATACAATAAAAAACAATAACTGATCTGACATCAGCTAGAAAACAGGAGACACAAATTTTCCCCTCTCCGACAGTAAACTGTTTAAGCAACTTTAGTATTAATTGTAAGTTGCTTTTCTCTAAAGAAACTGGAGGATGCTCCAAGCTGTTCAGAAGCATCCTGGAAGTCCAGTCACTGTTGTATTACAGGTGCCTAACCTTTTATCAGGAATTCTGAAAACTGGTAACTTCCAAACACTGGCACTTTTTTCAGATGACATCTGCTCATCAAAGATGGAGTTTGGCACCAAGATAACCCAATGCGATCCAACTCAACTCCCAGGTATCCCGTCGTGTTCCGCTACTTTTTAAGTACTTTCAAATCACCTATACTAACAGCTAGCCAGCATCGCAGCACTTTCAATCAACCCAATGGCGGCTCAATGGCCGTCATCACTACCCATAATCCCCCATGCAACTGAAACCAAGAAAGGGGCTGTTTTGACGCTGGTACAGTAGGGGGCAAGAGGAGAGAGAGAGCGACAACAGTGCAACTTGGTCAGGCGAGGGGGAGGTAAGAGACGGCAGCGTGACTCGGACGGGTGAGGGGGAGAGACGACAGCATGTCTCGGGCGGGCGGTGGGAAGAGAAGGCAGCACGACTTGGGCAGGCAAGGGGAGAGACGGTAGCGCAGCTTGGGTGGGTGAGGGGGAGAGAGATGGCAGTGTGACTCGGGTGAGGGGTGGATGTGGCAGCACGACTTGAGGTGGCTTAATGAGACGGAAATCAAAATGATTCTGAAATCTGGAAGATTCTGAACAAATGCAGGTGTCCGGTCTCAACAATCCTGGATAAAAGGTTAGGTACCTGTATATGAAGATGGCTGGTATTTCCACTCAGAAACACCACCACATGATACCAGATAAAAAGTAACCAGACCTCTCTCAGGTAACAAGCCATCTTCAAGTGATAAGGAAACTCATTCTCCTAAAAATCACACACTCACCCACTAACGTAAACATGTCGGTCAGTAAACTTGCTTTAATCTTCAGATCCAAAGGTGCATCACTATTGAGATACAAAGAAAAATTCATTAATGGAAGGGTGGAAACAGTCAATTTCTAAACACTGCAGCCAAATAAAACTAAATACAGAAATACTGAAGAGTATAAATATAGAATTTGCAACATTAAGGAGCCTATTTGCCCAAGTATGCCAGTAGTACTCCTCTAGACAGACTAATGAATTCTACACCTACCTTCTCCATTAAAACAGAGCAGGGGGAAGCTCAGTTTCAGTTGATCTTGATCTGCCTTCTCCATCAAACATCTAATGATGTTCATTCTATAATTTCCATTTGACCCAAATTTTGTTTCTCCTTTTTAAGTACCCCATGAATCTTCTCTGTGCCACCTCCAAGACCAGTCTATTCTTTCTCAAGACCAGCACTGCACACAGTACTCCAACAGCAACCTCATCAGTACCCTGTACAGTTGCAACAAAACTTCCCGACTCTTAAATTCAATCCCTCCAGCAATGAAGGCCAACATTGTAGTTGCCTTCTTGGTTACCTGTTGCACCTGCAATTTATATGCATACACCCCCCAGTCGCTCTGTACAAATCCATGCTGCAATGTCAATACTTAAATAATTTATTATTTTTTCTTCCAAAATGACTGACTTCACATTTACCAATATTGTACTCCATCTGCCAGAACACCGCCCACTCAGTTAACTCATCGATATCCAAGTGAACAATTTGTCCTTCCACTCAGTTTAGTGTCATCAGCAAATGTGGATAAGCTACACTCAGTCGTCGCTTCCAAATCATTAATGCACTCCCTGAACAGTTGTGGGCCCAGCAATGACCCCTGTGGCATTCTGTTCACCACGGATTGCCAACCAGAGAATATCTGCCTTCTGTTGGTTAACCAATCCTCTATCCATACCAATACTTTACCCCCAACTCCATGCATCCTTATGGACAAGTCTTTCATGTGGCATTTTATCAAACTCCTTCCAAAAATCCAAATACACAATACCTCTCTATCCACTGTGCTCATTATAATCTCAAAGAACTCCAGTAAATTTGTCAAACATGACCTTCATGCTGCGTCTTCCTCGTGGAACCATTTCTATCCAGATATCTCACTATTTCTTCTTTAATGACAGTTTCAACCATTTTCCAGACGAAAGACATTAAATGAACTGGCCAATAGTTACCAGTCATTTGCCTACATCTTTTTATAAAAATCAGTGGCCTGACATTCGCTGTCTTCCAATCTGCTGGGGTCTATCCAGAGTCCAAAGAATTTTGGTCAACTATCACAAACACCTCTACTATAATTTCGGACATTTCTTTCAGTTCCCTGGGATGCATTCTATCAGGACCAGGGGACTTGCTTACCTTTGTGCCCATTAGTTGCTCCCCCCTACCTCTTCAGTGATGGCAAATGGATTAGGGAACTTCATCTCCCATCACGGCACGTTAGAAGTATCCTCCACCATGAAGACAGTCATTAATGACAAAATAGTCATTCAAACCCTCAGCCATTTCTGCGTTACCCAATACATGTATACCGTGCTTTTTGAAACTACAGCGTTCCTAGGAAACCTTTCATAAGGTGAAGACCTATTCACTACTATTGAAGGCTATTTTCATAAAACAAAAACTCATTCAAACCCTATTCCATTTCTTTCGGATAGCAAACACAGGTTTCTTTGTAAAAGTGAATTTTCGTAAAGCACGTATTCATAAAATGGGGTATACCATCTCCTCTTCCAAGGGACCTATGCTCACTTTAGCCACTTTTTCTGCTTTACATAATTATAAACATTTTCTATATCTGTATTTACATTTTATGCTAGTTTATTTTCATAATCTATCTTCCCTTTCTTTATTGACTGCTTAATAGTTCTTTTCTACTTTTTTAACATTTCCCCAATCTTCCAGTTTCCTCCTACTTTTGGTGACTATATACACTTTAACATTCATTTTGGTGCCTTATTTCCTTGGTTATCCATGGCTGGTTCTCCCCTGTGAAAAATTTATTTGAAAGTTTTCCATTGTTCCTCAACGGTGCCACCATCCAGCCTCTGTTCCCTAGGCTAACCAACTCCTCTCTCAGCCCATCGTAGTTGCCTTATGATGCAAGCATTAAGCCCTCTAGGACAAGGCAGTGGCTGAGACATCAGTGGTGGGGAAACCTTTGGAGCCAATAATCCATTGCAAAAGGATAAGCTGACAAACTACTAGAGGTGTCCTAAAATTTATTTAACTTGATTGAGTTCTCTGTTGAGGGTAACAGAGTGAATGTGAATTACCAGACAGCATTTGATGAAGTTCTGCATGACAGACGTTAATATGTTAGAAACTGTGGGATTAAAGAGGTCAATGGTTGTGTAGATACAATATTGGCCATTGTGTCTATACAACTGCTGGTGGTAAATATCAGTGGAATTTCTGAGCAGCTGGTATGAGGACCACTGCATTTTTTGACATATGCTTTCAAGACTATTTCATTGCAATTATTGCAGTTGGCACAGCACCACAGAATATAACGAACATTGATGAGGGCAGCACAGATCAGCACATGAAAACGAACACAGAAAGAGTGAAGTAATACATTTCAATAGGGCAAATAGAGTGGAGAATAGAAATCAAATAGCACAATATTAAATCTGCAGGAAGAGAGAAATATTTGGGCAAATGGAATAAACATTTCTAAATGGCAAGTCAAGGTTGAAAATGTAATTTTCCTCAAATTTGTTGAGAGAGAAAGTTTAAGGCTCCACATAAAATCTGGCTCAGCTTAAGGTTAAATATTTATGTTCAAACCTGGTTCCATACTTCAAGAAGGATATCAAGATCTCAGAGAGGCCACCAGAACAGTCCCAGAGATAAAGCTCAAGAAAAGGACATTCCTTTAAAACAGAGATAAGGAGAAATTTATTTAGCCAGAGAGTGGTGAGATCTGTGGAATGTGTTGTGGAGGCCAAGTCGTTGGATATATTTAAAGTGGAGCTTTAGAGATTCTTGATTGGTGAGGGCATCAAAGGTTAAAAAGGCAGGAGAATAGGGTTGAAAGGAAAAAATGCAGTAACCATGATGAATGGCAGAACAGACCAATGGGCTGAATGGCCTAATTCTGTCCCTGTCACCAGCATGTCAATTCAGTTCAAGTGGGGCCCAAAAGACAACTGAGGATTTTTATAATTCGAGCAAGAGCCCAGAGAAGGGTCCCAGCAGAAAGTTTAATGACCAAAGGCAAAAACTCATTGCTTACTTACCAGGCTAGTGAGGGTGAAAGATTGACTTCCAACAGCCAGGGTTTGAGGTTGGAGTCAATTAGGACATCAAAACCATACAGCTCTGTTAAAACACAAAACACAATTGTGTAAGGACTCTCAACATGTCTACAGATTTCCGATTGATGGTCCGAGTACATACATCACATACAACCCTGAGATTCTTTTTCCTGTGGGCACAGCAGATTACCACTTATTGGTACTGCAAAAACTAAACTGGTCACAGCGTGAACATGTAAACAAATAAAGAACTGTAAACAGATAACACATGTAAACAAACTGACTGTGCAATTCAAGGCGACAAAAAGAAAATCAATAAAATGCACAAGTAAGAGTCCTTAAATGAGTCCCTGATTGAGTTTGTCGTTGAGGGGTCTGATGGTGGAGAGGGAGCAACTGTTCCTGAACCTGATGGAGCGAGTCTTGTGGTACCTAGACCTCTTTCCTGATGGCAGGAAATTTGTAGATGGTATTATTTTTGTACCGAGTTACACAATCGCAGGTGTAAAGTGAGTAGAGCAGGGGGCTATGAACACAGCCCTGTGGTGCTCCAGTACTGATGGAGATTGTGGAGGAGATGTTCTTACCAATCTTAACTGATTGTGGTCTGGAGGTGAGGAAATCCACGATCCAATTAAACAGTGGGGTGTTAACTCCCAGGTCCTGGAGTTTGATCAGTTTTGAGGGGATGACGGTGTTAAATGCAGATCTGCAGTCGATAAAGAGTGTCCTGATGTATGCATCTTTGCTGTCCATTAGAGCCAGTAAGGCGGCATCTGCCTTAGACCTGCTACTACAATAGGCAAACTGGAGTATATATGGTGTGACCAGTTTAGTTTTTGCACTACCAATAAGTGGTAATTCTGCCGCGCCCACAGGAAAAAAGAATCTCAGGGTTGTATGTGATGTCATGTATGTACTCTGACAATCAATCGGAAATCTGAATGTTGCCAAGGATCTAGAATCACAGGACTGGGCACACCTTTGTCCTATGTCCTCACTCCTGTTCAGCTCCCACAATGGCACCATTCAGCGTCATCTACACACTGTATGACTTTTAATCCATGTTGTCCTTTTAAATGCAAACAAATTGCATGTCAGCTTTTTTAAACCATATTGCAGACCAACTTCCCGAAACTGATTGTGCCAATTATCAGAATTAGTCAATGAGCCGCCAATTTATGATGTGCACAGGCAGGAATCGGTGCAAACAATTCAGCCTTTGAGTTTCTTCCAACATTCAAGTAGATCTTGGTGATTTTTAACTCGCTCCTATTGCCCTTTTATTAATTACAAAACTCTTTTGGGAAGTAATCTATCATTTAGTGACCAGCATGGAATAGGTACTGCCTACTGTCGCTGATGGGACAAAGTGTCAGGAGGGATATCCAATGGATATTTAATACAGCAGTTCTCACTTTGTGCTAGCAACTAAATGCCAGCTATTACCCCAAAGGTTCAGTCGTAACATTTCAATCAAACCTTAACAACCACAGCCTTGAGGAAGGGGAATTGAAATGTTGCAGCTTCAAGTTTCTGAACTCTGTGCGAGGAAAAAAAATCCTCCTGATTTCCCTCTGGAGGACCAGCTTTCCACATTAAAGTTGTGGCCGCTTATCCTGTTTTTCAAACCAATTGACATAGTTGCTCTATCTTTGTAAATCTCAAACATTTTAAGTAAAAACATAATGCTGGAGAAACTCAGCAGTTCACATGGTGTACTTTAGAAGGCAAAGATAAAGATACATAACTAACATTTCGGGACTGAGCCCTTCATTAAGGTCTGCAGACTTTCGTGTTTCATTCCATCATTTTAAGTACCTTTATTTTGCAACTTAATTGTCAAAACTCAAAGGAATTTATATCCATGAATCAAATGTGAAGTATTCCGTACAAAGTTATACATTTTGGGTAGTTAGATCACAGAATGACACAGCTCTGGATAGTGTATATAGTTCAATGAACATGGGAGCACAGTTGGAGAAGGTGGGGAGAAACGTGGATGGCATTAGCCCAGAAAAGTCGAGACACTCTTACTGTTAGTCTAGTTAGAGGAACAGGACTAAATGTTGGTTTGTCCAGACAGAGTATTGTAGTGAAACACGAAAATCTGCGGACACAGTGACTTTAGTAAAAACACGCAAGCTGAAATGTCGGTTATAAATCTTTACCTCCTGTGGATGGTGCAAGACCTGCCGAGTTCCTCCAGCATTTCTGTGTTTTGACACATGGAGGATTGTGCAGTTCTCATCACCACATGGAAGCGACTGGATGGATCACTTTGTTCCTGATAAAGGAATCCAAGTCTAGTGGGCATAGGTTTAAGCTGAGAGGGAGGTGGCTTACAGGTGGCTGCCAGGGCGGGGGCGGTGGTAGGAAGGGTAACATGTAAGAGACATCTGGACAAGGACTCAAATGAGCAAGGCAGAGGGATATGGTATTAATGCAGGCAGTGGAATTGGTAAAGAGATCCACAATGGCTGGTGTAAACATTGTGGGTGGAAGGGCCAGTTTCCATGTGCTCAGGTTCTGTGTCCACGGAGAGCAAAACAGTATACACTTCGATCAGAAGGTCCCAACCTGAAACATTACCTATCGCTCTGTCTACATGCACCACAGGCCTGCTGAGAGCTTTCAGCATCTTCTGTTTTTATTTCAGATTCTGACTTCTGCATGTTTAAAAAATATTTTTCACACACATTATCTAACACTGTTAGAACAAGAGGGCACAACTTCGGGATTGAAGGGCGACCGCGTAGAACACATGCTGAGGAATTTGTTCCACCAGAGGGTGGTGAATCTGTGGGATTTCTTTCCACAGGTGGTTGTGGAGGCTGGGTCATTGGGTGTATTTAAGGCAGAGATTGATAGGTTCCTGATTAGCCAGGGCATCAAAGGTTATGGGGAGAAGGCCGGGCAGTGGGGCTGAGAGGGAAAATGGATCAGCTTGTGATTAAATGGCAGGAAGTCTCAATGGGTTGAATGGCCTATTTCTACTGCTATGTTTTACAGGCTTATAGTGGTCACACAGCTGTAGGACATGGAATTTTTTCTCTGGAGATTCATGGGTGACCTGATAGAAATATAAAAGTATGAGAGACATAGATAGGGTTAAAATGTCATATAATACAGACTCTAATTTTAAGATGAGAGGGGGGGGAAGTTTAAAGGACATGTGCAGATCAAGTACCCCCCACCCACAGAGACTGGTAGGTGCCTGAAGCACACTGCCAGCAATGAGGTAGAAAGGCATCTGAAAGCAACTTTCAAGTGGCATTTCGGCAGTTGTGCTCCAGCGGGACATGGAGGGATATGGACCAAGTGCAGGTAGATGGGATTAGTTAGACAGGTGCAGACACATTGGAGTCAGTGCTGTATAGTTCTACATTCTCATCACACCCTCATTGCATAAGGGGTTCACTCTCAGCATCGCGGTTTATTGGCCAGTAAATTCAGCCACCAACCCAAAATTCATTGGGAATAACACTCTAAATCCTGCACAGTGATATATTGGACCACAATTCAGGACTCCTGTTTTTTCCATTAACTCCAGTTTAGGTTCCAGTCCTTTCCCTCTTCCACAGGTTCAGACACTCATTGAAACACGATCCCATTGGCCTTAACGGTAGCTCAGTTTCTCCCATTCTTCTATGACTCCTCCTTCTCAGGCAGCCTCAAGACTAAGGCGAGCTTCTGCCCTGGACTGTGGGTCCCACAGTGGCTGATGGGGGTTTCCGCACATTCTGCCACAGGTGGGACACGAGCTGCCTCTTGGGGCTTGAGCAGTGGGCCTGGGTGGTAAGGGAGGAGGTACGGGCATAAGAGTGACACATCCTGCATTCATAGGGGAAGGTACATCAGGATAGTTGGGGGGGATGGGGGGGAGGGAAGGGAGATGCAATTGGTGGTGTAAGGAATTCGGACAAGGGAGTCACAGAAGGAGCAGACCCTGCGAAAGGCAGAGAGGGGAAGATGTGCCTGACAAACTCTTTTTCCATCGCCTCCATCTCCAGGACTTCTTCCACGACCTCCCCCCCCCCCCCCCCCCCCCACTGCTGGCACCTTCCCCTATGACTGCAGGATTTGTCACTCATGCCCGCACCTCTTCCCTTACCACCATTTGGGGCCCCAAACAGTCCTTTCAAGTAAAGCAATACTTCACTTGTGTATTCGTGGGATCCATTGTGGCCGTCTCTACATTAGAGAGACTGGGCGCAGACTGGGAGATCGCTTTACTGAGCACCTTCACTCTATCCGTATCAGTGACAGAGACCTCCCGGTGGCCAACCACTTCAATTCTACGCCCCAGTCCCATGCTCACATCTGTCCGTGCCCTCGTATACTATCCCACCAAGACCACCCATACATTGGAGGAACAACTCTTGATTTTCCGTCTGGGCCCTCTCCAACCAGATGGCATTAAGATCAACTTCTCCGGTTTCTGCGAGCCCATTCTCTGTTCTCCCTCCCTTTCCTTTCCCTTTTTCCTCCAGCTCTCCACCTCTTTCCCTCTCCATTCACAGAGCCATCCCTCCTCCCCTGTTGGCTGATGTGCCCTCCCTCCCATATCCACCTATTACCTCCTGCCTTTGGGGCTGTGCCCCTTCCCCTACCATTTTGTTCAGGTGCCTGTCGACATTTTTCCAGACCTTAATGAAGGGCTCAAGCCCGAATCGTCGGTTCTGCATCTTTACCTTTGCTATATAAATACACTGTTTGACCTGCTGAGTTTTTCCAGCATTATGTTTTTACTCCAACCACACCGTCTACAGACTTTTGTGTTTTACTTCTTGACTTTCACAAGATAGTAGATCAGCAACACAATCTCATGAAAGTTTTGGCAATGCTCTTCCATCATTTCCTCTATGACCTTGGTCATCCAGAGTCAATTGCCAGTTTTGGAAGTCCTATGCTGGGAATGCAAGTGGCATACTGCAGATATCAGAGTGTGATTCCAGCTGCTATCTGGGAGATGTTAGCCTGGGTGAGCTGATCTAATCTGATCAGGCTCAGTCATTCCTCCAAACCCACCTCAATTGCACTTTTGAACATCTTACCAGCACATCGACCTTTCAGCCACAGAGCAAATGGGGACACCTGCTAATTATTTCTCACACTTGAGCCCAGCTGGGTCAACTCCATCAACTTCACCAGTGTTTCCAAAAATGAGAGCATCCAAGCCTAAAGTCTGGAAGAGGCTGACAGATTGTGCAAGGAAGTACAAGAGGGAGACGGGCTGCTTTCGGGCAGAGGAGATTACAATGGAAAATGAGGGAGATGGTTTCACGTCATTCCAGTTCTATCCATGATATTACACTCTTTATAGAAAACAAAATATTTGTGAACTACAGAACTAAAGGAGTAACCCTGTAAATCAAGTAGAACCTGAATTTGGTGTTTCTTTTCACTTTTGGTTCAAGGTTTTTTCGAGTTATTATCTTTGGCAATAATTGGTTAATAAAACAAGCTTTAGGCAAACTTATGGTTTCTGTGAGAAATTGAAATTACAGTAAATTGGCAATGACATAAAATACCGACAGTTCCAAAGTCATTCACTGTCATCAGCATTTTACTCATCAGAGACATTTTCCCTCAAGTGACCTGATCACATCACTGGCCCATGTATTCTATAACAGGTCATCAGAAATATGCACATGACATCTTCTTTAAAAAAAATTATATTCTTAAAGGAAAACAAACTGCTGTCAAAAGACATTTTGTTAAAGTTGACTGTAAAATTATGCCTTTGGAACAGTTTCAGTTATTACAAAATCTTAAAATTGCAACCCTTTAACAATTCTGCCCAAATGTGCCTTCTTGGATGGCTTAGATCTTTTCCAAAGGTTATAGTGGAAATATTTTGATTAATTCACTACATTGGAGTGGATTTACCTCATTTAACATCCTTAAGATGGATATGGTAGTTTAGCCTCACAAAGATCAGCGCGTACAGAGCCGTTGTCATACCCACTCTCCTGTTCGGCTCTGAATCATGGGTCCTCTACCGGCATCACCTACGGCTCCTAGAATGTTTCCATCAGCGCTGTCTCCGCTCCAACCTCAACATTCATTGGAATGACTTCATCACCAACATCGAAGTACTCGAGCTGGCAGAATCCGCAAGCATCGAATCCACGCTGCTGAAGACCCAACTGTGCTGGGTGCGTCACGTCTCCAGAATGGAGGACCATCGCCTTCCCAAGATCGTGTTATATGGCAAGCTCTCCACTGGCCACCGAGACAGAGGTGCACCAAAGAAAAGGTACAAGGACTGCTTAAAGAAATCTCTTGGTGCCTGCCACATTGACCACCGCCAGTGGGCTGATATCGCCTCCAACCGTGCATCTTGGCACCTCACAGTTTGGTGGGCTGCAACCTCCTTTGAAGACCGCAGAGCCCACCTCACTGACAAAAGACAAAGGAGGAAAAACCCAACACCCAACCCCAACCAACCAATTTTCCCTTGCAACCGAGCCTGCCTGTCCCGCACTGGACTTGTCAGTCACCAACGAGCCTGCAGCAGACGTGGACATACCCCTCCATAAATCTTCGTCTGCGAAGCCAAGCCAAAGAAAAGAAAAAGAATTTGGCATCTGACATCTAAATTGGTGGTGCAGTGGACAATGAAGAAGGTATTCAGAGACCACAACTGGATGTAGAACTGGAAACCAAGGCCAAGGAATGGCAGATGGAATTTAACTTGGACAAGTGAGAAATGTTGCATTTTGGGAATTTAACCAAGGCATTGAATGGCAAAATCCTGGAGAACATAATATGACAGAGAAACCTCGGGGTCTAGGTACATGGTTCCCTGAAACTAGTAAAGGGAGTGATGGTGACAAAAACTGGCATTTTTTGGTCTTCATTAGTCAGGGCTCTGAGTACAGGTGCGGAAGCATCATTTTCCAGCTGGACAAGGTGTTAGGGAGACTGCAGTCAGGGTATTGTGTGCAGTGCTGGTAATCTTGTTATAGCATCATATTCCAGCTGGACAAGGTGTTAGGGAGACGGCAGTCAGGGTATTGTGTGCAGAGCTGGTAATCTAGTTATAGGATCATATTCAAGCTGGACAAGGTGTTAGGGAGACTGCAGTCAGGGTATTGTGTGCAGTGCTGGTAATCTAGCTAAAGGAAGAATGTCATTACAATGGGAAAAGTGCAGAAAAGATTTCCAGGGATGTAACTGGGGATAGCGGGCTTGAGTTATAAGGAGAGATAGAATGGGCTGGGACTTTTGCCCCTGGAGTGAAGAAAGCTGGGGGCCAGCATAGATAAGGTAAATATACACAACTATTTTCCTAGGATAAGAGAGTTTAAATTTAGGTGCATAGATTTAGCACGAGAGGGAAAAAGGTGTAAAAGGGATTGATGGGACAAGTTATTCCACACAGAGGAAATGAAACGAGCCACCTGAGGAAGCTGTTGAGGCAGGTACAATTACAACATTTAAAATACATTTAGGTAGGTACATGGATAGGAAAGGTTTTGAAGGATATGCGCCAAATAGGAATAGCTCTGGTAGGAAACTTAGCATGGATGTTGAGGCAAACCCAACAACCCTGTGAATACCTGTTATATCACCTGTCCTTTAGGATTATAATTCCTTGTGAAACAGAGAACAAAAAATGGCGGTGCTGCCACAGGTACAGACCTGGGAAGAGCAGGGAGAGGAGACACAGTTGCTCCTCTGCGGGGACCTACCGTCCAGTTTGGCTGTAGACGGCAATATTCACGCTTTAAACAGCTTGTTAAGGGAGCCATATTGTTTTATTTAAAATTCTGTGAACATGGGGTCTGGACCCAAGATGGTGGTGCCTGTGTTCGGTAGTGACCTCAAGAATCTGGGGAGCTGCAGTCAGGCGCAGGGCACCAGTAATGGAGAAACCACCTTCCCCTGATAAAAAAACCAGGAGAGATAACCCAAAGTATGGTGATCATGGTGGCGGACCAGCACAGAATTCTGCAGTTGAAAGTCACGCACAGGTACGAAGATACCGGCAAGGAACCCACATAGACTGCTGGTGACTTGAGATCAAGCGACTCACACCAGCTGTGGACTCCTGGAGACTGATTCATGAGAACCAGGCATCAGAAGCAGGATTCAAGAGAGTGCTGAAGGCTTCCTCATCGTGTCGGAGGCTTGGATCAGGGCTTGGATTGCCGATGGTTTGAACTAAACTGGAGTCTTATAGCTGCAGGAATACTGAAGGCGAAACCATGGAGACTCAGTGATTCGGGGGAATTCTTTTTTAGTTTGCTTTCTTTGACTGTTCTGAGTGTCAGGCAATTTCTGCTAATGGCGAATCTTTGTCTGCCTTATGGAACACCAGACACAATTTTACACAATATGACATTTCTGTTTTGTTAGATGACATCAAATAGTATCCGATCTGATGTGGTCAAAAAAGCACCAGACAAGCTGTTAGGACCAAGTGGCTTTCCTTACTTGACACGTTGATCTGCTCACTGCAGAACTGGCATCACAGTAAATACCAGCTAAGCATCCAGCACCACTCCACGTTCACAAGTGGTTTAACAGCATGACGTGGCTACGATTTGGTTAGTCCACGAACGTCTTATTAAGTTACACAACTTGGGTGGAATCACATTTTGATCATTTAATAATCTAGACAAGAGTCAAGCTCAGGAGGTACATGGCTAGAGAAGGTTTAGAGGGATAATGGGCAGAATACAGGCAAATCAAGTTTACTGTCATCTGGTTGCACAACAAAACAGAGTCTTCCAGTCCTCAGTGCAAAACATGCAGACATACAACCAGTCAACACACAGACATACCACACATATGCAGGACAGGTACTCATACATACAAATAAATAAATATTATTCATAAATACGAGAGTCTTGGGTGGTGAGTGTGAGCCGTTCCTTTGGTCATTCAGCTGGCTCTGATCCTCCTGTATCTCTTTCCCAACAGGAGCAGCTAAAAGATGGTGTGTGTGGGATTGAAGGGTTCTTTAATGATACTGTCCTCAAATAGTATTAGCTTCAAGAGGAATAGAATATAAGAGCAGGAATGTGATGTTGAGGCTTTATAAGGCACTGGGGAGACCTCACAGAGTATTGAGAGCAGTTTTGGGCCCCTCATTTAAGAAAGGATGTGTTGACATTGGAGAGGATTCAGAATAGGGTCACAAGGATAATTCCAGGAATTAAAGGGTTATCATATGAGGAACATTTAACAGTTCTTGGCCTGGACTCAGTGGTATTTATGAGAATGGGTGGGGGGGGGGGGGGGGTGGGGAGAAGAGATCTCATTAAAACTTTTTGAATGTTGAAAGGCATGGACAGAGCTAATGTCGAAAGGTTGTTTCCCATGGTGGAAGAATCTAGGACGAGAGGGCACAACTTCAGCATTGAAGGGCGTCCACTCAGAACAGAGAAGAGTAGGAATTTCTTCAGCCAGAGGCTGGTAAATCTCTGGAATCTGTTGCCATGACGGTTGTGCAGGCTGGATGTTATTTGGTGTGTTTAAGGTCGAGATTGATAGGTTCTCAATTAACCAAGGGATCAAAGGTTATGGGGGGGAAGGCCAGGCAATGGGGCTGAGTGGGAAAATGGATCAGCTCCTGATTAAATGGTGGGGAAGACTCGATGGGCTGAATGGCCTATTTCTGCTCCTATGTCTGTTTCCATGCTGAAAGATTATTCATAGTTTAGGAGGTGAAATGTAAGGGGATAGTAGTTCAAGATTTATTGTCATGAACAAGTAATGAAATTCATTGTTTTGTGGCAGTGTCACAGTTATATAAACCACTTTTCAAAATTTATAGAAATAGTGTATAAAAAGTCAAAGTCAGTGTCTGTGTTTCATTGATCATTTAGGAATCTAATGGCAGAGGGGAAGAAGCTGTCCTTGTGCCAGAGTGCATGGCCTAGGTGCTGGGGGTCCTGGAAGATCGAGCCGGCTTTCTTAACAGCCTCTTGTAGATGCCCTCAATGGAGTGGTGTGGTGCCTGTGATGCTGCAGGCCAAGACTTAAAAGCATTGATGTGAAGAGGGAGACTGGAGAGGGTACATTGGGTTCAAAACTGACTTGGTGGTTCGCAAAATTAAGAGGGGGTGTAGACAGAGTAAATGCAACTTGGCTCTTTCCACTGAGATTAGGAGAGATAAATACAAGAGGACATGGCTTTAGGCTGAAAGAAGAAAAGTTTAAGGAGAACATTAGGGGGAAATGCTTCACTCAGAGAGTGGTGGGAGTATCCAATGATATGGTGACTGCACACTCTATCTTGAGTTTTAAGAATAAATTGGACAGATACATGGATGGGAGAGGTCTGGAGAGTTATGGAATGGAAGCAGGTCATTGGAACTAGCTGAACAATGATCTGCACAGGCTAGAAGGGATGAATGGCCTGTTTTCTGTGTTGTAGCATTCTATGGTTGTTGCGGAGAAATGTTTTAATTCAGATTTATTGTTAGAGTACATATGTGAATGATATCACGTACAACCTTGAGATCCCTTTTTCCTGTGAGCCAGGCAGAATTAACACTAAATGGTAGTGCAAAAAATAAACTGTTCACAGTGTGAACATGTAAACAAATAAAGAATGTAAACAACCTGTCTGTGCAATACAGAGAGAAAAGAAAATCAATAAAGTGCACAAGTCCGAGTCCTTAAATGAGTCCCTGATTGAGTTTGTTGTTGAGGAGTCTGATGGTGGAGGGGGAGCAGCCAACTGTTCCTTTACCTGGTGGTGAGTCTTGTGGCCCCGATACCTCTTTCCTGATGGCAGCAGTGTGAAAAGAGCGTGTGTTCGGTAGTGTGCTGTTCTCCACTGGCAGCATTTCCCTATTCATGTGGTCAAAAGTGGGGAGGGTTTTGCCTGTAATGTCCTGGGCTGAGTTCACCACCTTTTGGAGGGCCTTATGCTCAGGGGTATTGGTGTCCCCATACCAGACTGTGATGAAGCCAGTCAGTACATTTTCAACCACACATCTATAGAAATTTGCCAGGGTTTCTGGTGTCATACTAAATCTCCACAAACTCCTGAAGAAGAAGTGCTGGCGTCCTTTCTTCACGATGTGTTGGGTCCAGGAAAGGACATCGAGAAAATAACTCCCAAGAACTTAAATTTGCTCACCCTCTCCACCTCTGATCCCCCACTGATCACTGGATTGTAAACCTCTGGGTTTCCTTTCCTGAAGTCAACAATCATCTCCTTAGTTTTGGTGACATTGAGTGTGAGGTTGTTATTGGTGCACCATTTGGACCAATCTCCATCCTGTACGCTGACTCAACCCCTCCCTTTATACAACCCACTACTGTGGTATCGTCAGCAAACTGGTAGATGGTGTTATTGTCGTACTAAACTACAGAGTCGTAGGTGTAACGCGAGTAGAGCAGGGGGGGCTAAGAACACAGCCCCTCAGTGCTCTGGTAATGGAGATTGTGGAGATGTTCTTACCAATCTTCAATTATTGTGATCTAGAGGTAGGATTGGAGGCCTGTGTCCATGTCAGTGCTATGGGATGCTGTACTGAGCTCACTGTTGTTTGTCACTGACAGGTATATTAACAATTTTGATGCCAATAGAGTCAATATAATTGGTAAATTTGCAGTGGACACCAAAATTGGTGGTGTTCTGGACAGTGAGGAAGAATATTCAACAGGATATAGACAACTTGGGAAGGTGAACCAAGGAGTGGCAAATGGAATATGCTTCTGAAAATTGTGAGGTGTCACACTTTGGTAGGTCAAACCAGGGAGGACTTACACGGTGAATGGTAGGTCAAACCGGAGAGGACTTACACGGTGAATGGTAGGTCAAACCAGGGAGGACTTACGCGGTGAATGGTAGGTCAAACCAGGGAGGACTTACACGGTGAATGGTAGGTCAAACCAGGGAGGACTTACACGGTGAATGGTAGGTCAAACCGGAGAGGACTTACACGGTGAATGGTAGGTCAAACCAGGGAGGACTTACGCGGTGAATGGTAGGTCAAACCAGGGAGGACTTACACAGTGAATGGTAGGTCAAACCAGGGAGGACTTACACGGTGAATGGTAGGTCAAACCAGGGAGGACTTACACGGTGAATGGTAGGTCAAACCAGGGAGGACTTACACGGTGAATGGTAGGTCAAACCAGGGAGGACTTACACGGTGAATGGTAGGTCAAACCAGGGAGGACTTACACGGTGAATGGTAGGTCAAACCAGGGAGGACTTACACGGTGAATGGCAGGTCAAACCAGGGAGGACTTACACGGTGAATGGTAGGTCAAACCAGGGAGGACTTACACGTTGAATGGTAGGTCAAACCAGGGAGGACTTACACGGTGAATGGTAGGTCAAACCAGGGAGGACTTACACGGTGAATGGTAGGTCAAACCAGGGAGGACTTACACGGTGAATGGTAGGTCAAACCAGGGAGGACTTACACGGTGAATGGTAGGTCAAACCAGGGAGGACTTACACGGTGAATGGTAGGTCAAACCAGGGAGGACTTACACGGTGAATGGTAGGTCAAACCAGGGAGGACTTACACGGTGAATGGTAGGTCAAACCAGGGAGGACTTACACGGTGAATGGTAGGTCAAACCAGGGAGGACTTACACGGTGAATGGTAGGTCAAACCAGGGAGGACTTACACGTTGAATGGTAGGTCAAACCAGGGAGGACTTACACGGTGAATGGTAGGTCAAACCAGGGAGGACTTACACGGTGAATGGTAGGTCAAACCAGGGAGGACTTACACGGTGAATGGTAGGTCAAACCAGGGAGGACTTACACGGTGAATGGTAGGTCAAACCAGGGAGGACTTACACGGTGAATGGTAGGTCAAACCAGGGAGGACTTACACGGTGAATGGTAGGTCAAACCAGGGAGGTTTACACGGTGAATGGTAGGGCCCTAGAGAGTGTTGTGGAGCAGAGAGACCTGGAGTACAGGTGCATAGTTCCAGAAAGTGGTGAATCAGGTGGACATAGTGGGGAAGAAGCCACTTGACATGCTGGCCTTCATTGAGCAGGGTACGGAGTACAGAAGTTAAGACCTCATAATTCAGCCATACAAAGCATTGTTAAGTGCACACTGGGAGTATTGTGTGCAATTCTTGTCACCCATTTATAGGAAGGACATCAATACATTGGAAGGGGTGCAGAGGAGTTTCACTAGGATGTTTCCAGGTCAGGAATGCTTGATATATTGGGAGGATACATAGAACATTACAGCACAGAATACAGGACATTTGACCCTTCCTGTCGGTGCGAACCAATAAAACGAGCTGACCTGCTCTCATTCCATAACCTTTCAAACTTCTCCTATCTATGTATTTATCCAATTTATTTTTAAAACTTAAGATTGAATCTGCATTCACTACATCAGATGGCAGCTCGTTCCACATTCCCATCACTTTGAGTGAAAAACTTTCCCTTAATGTTCCCCTTTCAGCCTAAGGCTATGACTTCTCGTATTTATCTCCCCCAATCCAAGTGGAAGCATCCTACTCACATCTACTCTGTCGATACCCCTCAATCTTATAAAACTCTATCGTCTCCTCTCATCCTTCTTTGTTCCAAGGAATATAGTCCTAACCTGTTTAATCTTTCTCAGTAACTCCTGAAGACCCAGCAACATTTTAGTAAATCTTCTCTGCACTCTTTCAATCTTATTGATATCTTTTCTGCTGCTGGGTGACCAGAACTGCACACAATATTCTAAGTGGGGCCACACCAATGAACATACCAAATTCTATACTGAATACTTTGATTTATAAAGGCTAAGATGCCAAAAGCTTTCTTGACCACCCTGTCCACATGCGACATCACCGACAGGGAACAATGTATATGTATTCCCAGAGATCTTTGCTCCTCCTTCTCAATGGTCTACCATTTGCTGTGTACATCCTACCCTGATTCACTCTTCCAAAGTGCAACACCTCACACTTATCTGCATTAAACTCCATCAGCCATTTACTTGCCCAATTTCCCAGCTGATCCAGATCCCTCTGCAAATCCTTCTCACAGTTCATGATGCCTCCTATCTGTGTGTCATCAGGAAACTTGTTGATCCAATTCACCACGTTATCATCTAGAACATTTATATAGATATCAAACAATAATGGTCCCAACACAGATTCCTGAGGCACACCACTCGACTCAGACGTCCAGTTTGAGAAGCCTCCATCACGTTATCATCTAGGTCTTTATTCTCCAAACAAAGGAGGCTTGAGGGATGATCTTGCACACATTGATAAAATCGTGCTCAGTATTTTTAACAGGGGAGACAATTCTAGAATGAGAGAGGAGAGGACCTGAGAGGTAACTGATCAACTTTCAGAGTTAGCTGTATCTGAAATGAGCTGCCACAGGAAAATGTAGAATGGGTGACATTTGGAATTTGGACAAATATATGTATAGGAAGGGCTTAAAAATAAATATACCAAATACCAGCCAATGGGACTAGTCTGGAATGCCAACTTGGCTGTAGGATTTTGACTTGGTTAAAGAGTACAAAACTCAGTCGTCTAAACACTCTGTTGTAAGGCATGAGCCTGCTTTAAGAAATACCTGCTTTTCTCTCTGTCTCCCTCTCATTATTATTCATTTTCCCATAACCCCCTCCTCCATCCCCACCCTACAAATTACCCATTTTCATTCCCTTCCCCTCCCAGCCAGCCTCTGTCCCCACTTTCACCCTCCCTCCATGTTTCTGAGAACCATAAAACAGAACAGCACAGAAACAGGCCCCTTCGGCCCTTCTATTCTATGCTAAACTATTTTTCTATCTCGTTCCACTGACCTGCACCCAGTCCATAACCCTCCACATCTTTTGGACCGGTACAAATTCTTCAATGTTAAAATCAAGCCTGCATTCACCACCCCAGCTGGCAGCTCGTTCTACACTCCCACCGCTCTCTGTGTGAAGAGGTTCCTCCTCAACTTTTCCTTTTTCACTCTTAACCATATTACCATAAAACCATTTACGGAGCGGAAACAGGCCATGTTGGCCTTTCGAGTCCGCACCGGTTCACTGATAACCCATGTCCTCTGGTTTCTAGCTCACCCACCCTCAATGGAAAAAGCTGACCTACATTTACTCTGTCTTTGGCTTGGCTTCGCGGACGAAGATTTATGGAGGGGGTAAAAAGTCCACGTCAGCTGCAGGCTCGTTTGTGGCTGACAAGTCCGATGCGGGACAGGCAGACACGATTGCAGCGGTTGCAAGGGAAAATTGGTTGGTTGGGGTTGGGTGTTGGGTTTTTCCTCCTTTGCCTTTTGTCAGTGAGGTGGGCTCTGCGGTCTTCTTCAAAGGAGGCTGCTGCCCGCCAAACTGTGAGGCGCCAAGATGCACGGTTTGAGGCGTTATCAGCCCACTGGCGGTGGTCAATGTGGCAGGCACCAAGAGATTTCTTTAGGCAGTCCTTGTACCTTTTCTTTGGTGCACCTCTGTCACGGTGGCCAGTGGAGAGCTCGCCATATAACACGATCTTGGGAAGGCGATGGTCCTCCATTCTGGAGACGTGACCCATCCAGCGCAGCTGGATCTTCAGCAGCGTGGACTCGATGCTGTCGACCTCTGCCATCTCGAGTACTTCGACGTTAGGGGTGTGAGCGCTCCAATGGATGTTGAGGATGGAGCGGAGACAACGCTGGTGGAAGCGTTCTAGGAGCCGTAGGTGGTGCCGGTAGAGGACCCATGATTCGGAGCCGAACAGGAGTGTGGGTATGACAACGGCTCTGTATACGCTTATCTTTGTGAGGTTTTTCAGTTGGTTGTTTTTCCAGACTCTTTTGTGTAGTTTTCCAAAGGCGCTATTTGCCTTGGCGAGTCTGTTGTCTATCTCATTGTCGATCCTTGCATCTGATGAAATGGTGCAGCCGAGATAGGTAAACTGGTTGACCGTTTTGAGTTTTGTGTGCCCGATGGAGATGTGGGGGGGCTGGTAGTCATGGTGGGGAGCTGGCTGATGGAGGACCTCAGTTTTCTTCAGGCTGACTTCCAGGCCAAACATTTTGGCAGTTTCTGCAAAGCAGGACGTCAAGCGCTGAAGAGCTGGCTCTGAATGGGCAACTAAAGCGGCATCATCTGCAAAGAGTAGTTCACGGACAAGTTTCTCTTGTGTCTTGGTGTGAGCTTGCAGGCGCCTCAGATTGAAGAGACTGCCATCCGTGCGGTACCGGATGTAAACATCCGCACCGGACTGCTCAAACTACAGGGGAATCACGTTGCTCTCCATTGCAGGCAAAATCTTCGCTAGGATTCTACTAAATAGAATAATACCTAGTGTCGCCGAGAATATTCTCCCAGAATCACAGTGCGGCTTTCGCGCAAACAGAGGAACCACTGACATGGTCTTTGCCCTCAGACAGCTCCAAGAAAAGTGCAGAGAACAAAACAAAGGACTCTACATCACCTTTGTTAACCTCACCAAAGCCTTCGACACCGTGAGCAGGAAAGGGCTTTGGCAAATACTAGAGCGCATCGGATGTCCCCCAAGGTTCCTCAACATGATTATCCAACTGCACGAAAACCAACAAGGTCGGGTCAGATACAGCAATGAGCTCTCTGAACCCTTCTCCATTAACAATGGCGTGAAGCAAGGCTGTGTTCTCGCACCAACCCTCTTTTCAATCTTCTTCAGCATGATGCTGAACCAAGCCATGAAAGACCCCAACACAATGAAGACGCTGTTTACTCTGTCTAGAGTCACGTGATGGAGTAGTGGCCGGTCAGGGAATTCCAGCCCTCTCCGGAGAAGTTTAAACAAAACGCACAAAACACAAAGGTACAAGATTAAAATTTAAAACAAAGTAAAAATAAAGGTGAGAAGAAAATGGCAGCGAAGAGAGAAAAGTCGAAAACAACGGGAAGAAGAGAAGAAGAAAGAACGTCGGAAGAAGAAGGTGAAGGCCTTACCTGTCCGAAGAGGCCCGCCGTGGAGAGAGAAGCCCGCTCCCGCAGGTCAGTGGAGGTCCCGGGCTCGGGACTACAAAAATGGCTCCCAGAGCCGAGGAAAAGTGCGCAAACGCGCATGAAAAAAAAGCACACTGACGGGAGGGGGGAACAGCTGCGGAGTCGACTCCACAGCTGAGAGAGACACCTGCAACACAGCAACAGGTGCAGAACACGGACAATAACGACAACAAGAAAGAAGAGGGTAAAAAGAAAACAAGGAAACAACAGATGGTCAACCCAGAGGAAGAAGAAGAAGAAGAACAGAAAGAAGTGGAAGAAGAAGAGAAAAGCAAGACAATGGATTTAGCTTTTTTTAAAGAATATATGGAATCAGTGAAAGAACGGCAATTACAAGAATTTGATGAGATAAAAAGAAGAATTAAAAATGCAGAAGAAAAAAATGAATAAAATAGAAATGGTCATGTCAGAGATAGGAAAAAGAGTGGAAAATATGGAAGAACTAGAAATAATCGTAGAAATGGAAGTAGAGGACTTAAAAGAGAAATTAGAAGAATCTAATAAAAAAAGCTAAAGAAGCACAGGAGCTGTTAGCTCAGTAGATATGATAGAAAACTATAATAGAAGAAATAATATAAAGATAGTGGGCCTTAAGGAAGATGAAGAAGGCAAGAATATGAGAGAATTTATAAAAGATTGGATCCCCAGGGTCCTGGGAAGACCAGAATTACAGGAAGAAATGGAAATAGAGAGGGCACATAGAACTTTAGCCCCGAAACCACAACCGCAGCAAAAACCAAGATCCATTTTAGTAAAATTTTTAAGATATACAACAAGAGAAAATATATTGGAGAAAGCAATGAAGAAAATAAGAGAAGACAAAAAGCCACTGGAATATAAAGGTCAAAAAAATTTTTTCTATCCAGACATAAATTTTGAACTCCTGAAGAAGGAGTTCAATACAGCAAAAACGATCTTATGGAAAAAAGGATATAAATTTATGTTAAAGTACCCAGCAGTACTTAAACTAGTTATTCCAGGGCAACAAAACAGACTATTCTCGGATCCAGAGGAAGCACGAAAATTTACAGAACAATTACAAAACAAGCAGAGAGATGAAGACATGTCTTCTTTGGCTTGGCTTCGCGGACGAAGATTTATGGAGGGGGTAAATGTCCACGTCAGCTGCAGGCTCGTTTGCGGCTGACAAGTCCGATGCAGGACAGGCAGACAAGGTTGCAGGGGAAAATTGGTTGGTTGGGGTTGGGTGTTGGGTTTTTCCTCCTTTGTCTTTTGTCAGTGAGGTGGGTGAGAGTAAAAATGACCACGAACTATATGTATGTGTGTATACATGAATGTATCTGTATTTAGAGGAAAATATATATAGATAAGAATTAATAAGGGAATGAAAGGGAATAGAGGGAATAAGGAGGGAATTAAAAGAGTGACCTTTGTTACATATGAAAATTGAAATCTTTTCCGGGGGGGGGCTGGGTGGGGAGGAGTTACGGTCACTGCAAATCAGTTGATGTTTGCGAGTGAATTCGCAAATCCAAATGGAGAGAGGAGATGTGGTTGCTCGACAAGGGATAAAGGGCAACTCAGGAGGGGGAGGGGAGAATGGGGTTAAAGAAGTTTTAAATAGGAGAATAAGGAAAATGTTTGATGTTTTAGAAATGTTGTCTTATAAAGTGTTCAAAACAAGAAAGCAGAAATGGATAAGAAGGAAAGGTGATGATGGAGAAACGGAAAGGGAAGATAAATAAAGTATGAAATGGCACGCTGAACTATATGACTTTAAATATTAACGGGATACAGAACCAAATTAAAAGGAAGAAACTGCTAAATTTACTGAAAAAAGAAAAAATTGATAAAGCATTTGTGCAAGAAGCACATTTAACTGAATTGGAGCACAAGAAATTAAAGAGAGATTGGGTAGGACATGTAACAGCAGCGTCGTATAATTCAAAAGCAAGAGGAGTAGCTATATTAATCAGTAAAAATGTACCAATTAAAATAGAAGAGGAAATAATAGATCCAGCAGGGAGATATGTAATGATAAAATGTCAGATATATTCGGAGTTTTCTCCTAACGAAGAAGATCAAAAGTTTATGCAAGATATTTTTTTGAAGATAGCAGATACGCAAGGGAACATATTAATAGGAGGGGATTTCAACCTTAATTTGGATTCAAATATGGATAAAACTGGGAAAAAAATTAACAGAAAGAACAAAGTAACCAAATTTATAATTAAATCGATGCAAGAAATGCAACTTTTGGATATATGGAGGAAACAACACTCAAATGAAAAGGAATATTCATATTACTCGGCTAGACATAAAACATACTCAAGAATAGATTTATTCCTGTTATCAGCTTGTATACAAGATAGAGTTAGGAAAACAGAATATAAAGCTAGAATATTATCGGACCATTCACCCTTAATATTGACAGTAAAGCTAGAGGACATCCCTCCAAGAATGTATAGATGGAGATTAAACTCCATGCTACTTAAAAGGCAGGATTTTAGAGAATTCATTGAAAGACAAATTAAAATGTACTTTGAAATAAATACGGAATCAGTGAAAGATAAGTTTATACTATGGGATGCAACGAAAGCGTTCATTAGAGGGCAAATAATAAGTTATGTAACAAAGATGAAGAAGGACTATAATCAGGAAACAGAGCAGTTGGAAAGGGAAATAGTAAATATAGAAAAAGAATTAGCAATGAAGGAAGATACAACTAAAAGAGAATTGGCAGATAAAAAAATAAAATATGAAACACTACAAACATACAAGGTGGAGAAGAACATAATGAAGACAAAACAGAAATATTATGACTAGGGGAAAAAATGCACAAAATTCTAGCATGGCAGCTTAAGACAGAACAAGCTAAGAAAATGGTATTGGCATCGAGGAAAAAAGACAAACAAATCACATATAATTCAACGGAGATCAATGAAAACTTTAGAGAATTCTATGAACAATTATACCAAACTGAAAACAAAGGGAAAGAAGGCAAAATAGATGAATTTTTAACTAAAATTGAACTTCCAAAATTACAAATAGAGGAACAAAATTAATTAACAGAACCATTTGAAATAGTAGAAATACAAGAGATAATTAAAAAAATACCAAATAATAAAACACCAGGAGAGGATGGATTCCCAATAGAATTCTATAAAACATTTAAAGATTTATTAATTCCTCCCCTCCTGGAATAATCAACCAGATTGACAAAACACAAAGCTTACCAGATTCATGTAAAACAGCAATAATTACAGTAATGCCAAAGCAAGGGAAAGATCCACTCGCACCAGCGTCATATAGACCAATATCATTATTTAACACAGATTATAAGATAATAGCTAAACTATTAGCAAACAGATTAGCAGAATATGTACCTAAAATGGTAAATCTAGACCAAACTGGATTTATTAAAAAAAGACGCACAACAGACAATATTTGTAAATTTATTAACTTAATTCATGCAGTAGAAAGGAGTAAAGCGCCAACAGTAGCAGTTGCTTTAGACGCAGAGAAGGCCTTTGACAGAGTAGAATGGAATTATTTATTCAAAGTATTGCAAAAATTCAGTTTACCAGAGAAGTATATTAAATGGATTAAAGCATTATATAAGGGGCCATTGGCGAAAGTGACAGTAAATGGATATATATCAAAACAATTTAACTTAAGCAGATCAACAAGGCAGGGACGCCCACTATCACCTTTATTGTTCGCGTTAGCTATAGAACCACTAGCAGAATTGATAAGAACAGAAAATAATATAAAAGGGATAAAAATAAAAGACAAGGAATATAAAATCAGTTTATTTGCGGATGATGTTATAGTATACTTAACAGAACCAGAACTATCAATAAAAGAATTATATAAGAAATTGAAGGAATATGGAGAAGTGTCGGGTTACAAGATTAACATAAACAAAAGTGAAGCAATGCCAATGAATAATGCGGATTTCTCAAAATTTAAGAAGGAACCACCATTCAGATGGCAAATGCAAGCAATAAGATACCTAGGTATACAAATAAATAAAAATCTCGGCCATCTATATAAACTCAATTATTATCCACTAATGAAAAAATTACAGGGCGATTTAGAGTATTGGAAAGATTTACCATTAACACTAATAGGAAGGATAAACTGTATTAAAATGAACATTTTCGCAAGGATATTATACCTATTTCAGGCATTGCCAATACACTTGACAGAGAAATTCTTCAAGGAGTTAAAGAAAATAATAAGGAAATTTTTATGGAAAGGGGGGAAACTGAGGATAGCACTAGATAAATTAACAGAATGGTATAAACAAGGAGGCTTACAACTGCCAAACTTTAAGAATTATTATAGAGCCGCACAATTAGGATACCTATCAGATTTTTACCACACATGGGAAAAGCCAGATTGGACTAGATTAGAACTAGATAAAATAGGGGAAAAGATACCTGAACACATATTATATAAATGGGATGAAAAATTGGTACAACGTTGGAGTTCTCCAGTATTACATCATCTGCTCAATATTTGGAAGAAGATTCACGTAGAAAGGAACAAATTACCAAATTTTTTCTTTGGCTTGGCTTCGCGGACGAAGATTTATGGAGGGGGTAAAAAGTCCACGTCAGCTGCAGGCTCGTTTGTGGCTGACCAGTCCGATGCGGGACAGGCAGACACGATTGCAGCGGTTGCAAGGGAAAATTGGTTGGTTGGGGTTGGGTGTTGGGTTTTTCCTCCTTTGCCTTTTGTCAGTGAGGTGGGCTCTGCGGTCTTCTTCAAAGGAGGCTGCTGCCCGCCAAACTGTGAGGCGCCAAGATGCACGGTTTGAGGCGTTATCAGCCCACTGGCGGTGGTCAATGTGGCAGGCACCAAGAGATTTCTTTAGGCAGTCCTTGTACCTTTTCTTTGGTGCACCTCTGTCACGGTGGCCAGTGGAGAGCTCGCCATATAATACGATCTTGGGAAGGCGATGGTCCTCCATTCTGGAGACGTGACCCATCCAGCGCAGCTGGATCTTCAGCAGCGTGGACTCGATGCTGTCGACCTCTGCCATCTCGAGTACCTCGACGTTAGGGGTGTGAGCGCTCCAATGGATGTTGAGGATGGAGCGGAGACAACGCTGGTGGAAGCGTTCTAGGAGCCGTAGGTGGTGCCGGTATTACCAAAACTAATAATTACGCAAAATCAGTTACTCCGATTTACAATAGATAACCTTTCCTTTAGAGAATGGGAGAAAAAAGGATCAAAAGAATAGAAAATTGTTTTTCAGGAAATAGATTATTATCTTTTGAACAAATGAAAGATAAATACAATATAACTCAAGATACAGTGCTGGCATATTACCAATTGAGATCCTACTTGAAGGACAAATTAGGAAGCAGTCTGAGTTTACCAGAGGGAAGTAACTTTGAATATGTGATTACAGATACAATGATAATCAAAAGATTTATAACAAATATGTATATTAAACTGCAAGAAAAGGAGAATGAGGAAACAAATGGTAAAACTAAACAAAAATGGAAACAAGATTTAAATCTAAAGATAAAAAAGGAAACATGGGAGAAGTTATGTTCTGGAACGATGAGAAATACAATAAACACGAGGTTACGTATGATACAATATAACTGGATACACAGGCTATACATTACACCTCAAAAGTTAAATAAATGGGACCCAACAGTATCTAACAGATGTTTTCGTTGTAAAAAAGAAATGGGAACAACAATTCATGCAATCTGGGCATGTGAGAAAGTAGAAAAATTTTGGGAAGATCTAAACCAGATATTAAAAAAAATTACAGAAAACAATATACCAAAAAACCCAGAGATCTTCCTCCTAAGTAACATAAAAAACAAAGAATTTGAACTTGATTTGGATGGTGCACAAAAAAGATTCGTTAAGATAGCTCTAGCCGTAGCAAAAAAATGTATTATGCCAACCTGGAAATTGGAAGATAATTTGAGAATACAACAATGGGATATAGAAATTAATAAATGTATTCCATTAGAAAAAATAACATATAATTTAAGAAATAATATTACAATATTTGAACAACTATGGGAGCCATACATGAAACACAATAGAGAAAACCTACCGGGGACATCTACCACCTAAATTAACGAAAGGAGAAGGAAATGAAAAGAATTGACTCAGTGGAATTTCTTGTTTATTTTTATTGAATGACAACATTGTTTGACTGGTTTAATGTATCTTAGATTTTATACTTTAAATGGATGGGGGGGGAGGTAGGGAGGATGGGATAGGAGGAGGGGGGGGGAGAAAATGACACTATATATTTGAAAAGGAAAATGTATGTATCATGGTCAATTTGGTTTATGGTGTGAAAAATAAAAAATTTTTAAAAAAAATTTACTCTGTCTCTCCCCCTCATCATTTTAAACACCTCAATCAAATCTCCTCTCATTCTTCTACGTTCCAGGGAAAAAAAACCCTAACATGTTTAATCTTTCCCTGTATCTCAGTTCCTGATGTCTGGGCAACATCCTAGTAAATCTTCTCTGCCCTCTTTCAATTTAATTGATATCCTTCCTGCAGTTAGATGACCAAAACTGCACACAATCCTCCAAATTTGGCCACACCAAACAGCATAACATTGAGTGGCACGGTAAGCATAGCAGTTTGCACAAAGCAATTACAGCGCCAGTGATCAGGACCAGTGTTTGAATCCCACACTGTCCGTAAGGAGTTTGTACATTCTCCATATGTCTGCGTAGGTTTTCCCCTGGGGCTCTGGTTTCCTCCCACCATTCGAAATGTACCGCAGTTTGTAGGTGAATTGGGCTCAAAGGGCCTGTTACCATGCTGATTTTTTTAAATCCCAAATCCTTTGATTTATGAAGGCTGATATACCAAAAGCTAACTTTACAACCCTTTCCACCCTGTGACACCTCTTTCAGGGAATTATGTATCTGTATTCCCAGATCCTTCTGTTCCACCACACTCCTCAGGACCCTATTAGTTACCATGTATATCCAGCTTTGGTTTGTCCTTCTGTCCATTTTTCCTAATCTGCTTCCACTCATCACCTACTTACCTCTGCCTCCAAACTGCTCATTTCCCCCTGTATCCATCTGCCCATCATTCCTTGCTCCGCCTCAGTCCACCTGTCACCTACAGGTCCCTGCCTCGCCCTCCCCCTCTTCTTTTTATATTGGCCATCTTCCATCTCCACCAAGTTCCCCCTCAAATGTTGACAATTCTTTTCTTCCCACAGATGCTGCTTGACACGCGAGTTCTTCCAGCAGTTGTTTTGTGCTGCAGATTCTGGCATCTGCAGTCTGCTGTGTTGCTAGAGATTATTGACAGCCTCACCAGTGATACCCACAGCTTCTCGCCAAATCTGCTGTGAAAGGGTTAACATCCATCTCAAGAGATTTGCATCTGGTGGCATTCCATAAACTTCAAGTGAGCAGCCAAGTAGGGGGGCCAAGTAGCAGGGCAAGGGTGGGGAGGGGGGGGGGATGAGGAAAGAGAGGGAGAAAGCATGATTGTGTTTGTGAGAAGGAAATGGGTCAGGATAAGAGGGTTATTGTTGCGCCTCTTCCCAGGAAGGGATCCAGCTCAGTGTGGTCTGGGTCTCTCTGGCGCCAAACTCAAGTTGAATCAGGGAGCTTTCCAAAAAAAGGCTTTCAGCTGGCTGAGTTGGCAGTGAGAAGGAAGCAGTGTGCTGCAGAAGTCGCCTTTGGGGATCCTGGCTGAGGATACTGTAAAGGCTGTGCTGAGAAGGAATGCAGGGCGAACAAAGCACTATTGCATACTTCCTCTGGAGGCAAGCAGCCACACGCGCAGTGTGTCATTCAGGAATTGGGATGGGATGGGGGGGGGGGGTGCTTTTCCTCCAGCCTGGGGGACGGATGCATTTTGTTTGTTCAAGTCAGATTGTAACAATTTGCACCTCATAATAAGCTAAATTAGCAGTAATTTAAGGTCATAAATTTGAATGCCCTGATTCTCCCCCCACCACTTCCCAGAAAGCTTCTTGCTTGCAAGCAACTTGTTAAAGAAATAGTACTGTCCCACTGGGAATCTTTCACAAAATCATCATGATTTTGTGCAACACTTCACAGAGTGGGGTTGGCAACCTAGATCGGGGAAAGAAGTGTTCCCAGAGGAGTAAGGCGCACTGCATAACATGGGAGACACAGAAGACCAGGTGCATGCTCGTAAAGCCACGGCCTAACGCTCCCTTCCTGCCAGGTTGTTCCAGAGAACACAAACAGCAAGGTGGCACAGTGGTTACCATTGCTGCCTCACTTCAGTTGTGCTCTGTGACAGTTTGCATGTTCTCTGTGACTGATAGGTTTCCATTGGGTTCCCTGTTCTCACGGACACAACCAATGTTCCCTCAGTGTGTGCAAAAATCTTAAGTTGTGCAGTTTTTTTTCCTGTGATTGAATGCTTGTGCAAATGTAAACTTGAAATAGTTTCAAGATAATTTTGGCACAGCCTATCTCTCATGGATAATAAAACTGCATTGGTATGTTTTAATCTTTCTTTGGCTTGGCTTCGCAGACGAAGATTTATGGAGGGGGTAAAATGTCCACGTCAGCTGCAGGCTCGTTGGTGGCTGACAAGTCCGATGCGGGACAGGCAGACACGGTTGCAGGGGAAAATTGGTTGGTTGGGGTTGGGTGTTGGGTTTTTCCTCCTTTGCCTTTTGTCAGTGAGGTGGGCTCTGCGGTCTTCTTCAAAGGAGGTTGCTGCCCGCCAAACTGTGAGGCGCCAAGATGCACGGTTTGAGGCGATATCAGCCCACTGGCGGTGGTCAATGTGGCAGGCACCAAGAGATTTCTTTAGGCAGTCCTTGTACCTTTTCTTTGGTGCACCTCTGTCACGGTGGCCAGTGGAGAGCTCGTCATATAACACGATCTTGGGAAGGCGATGGTCCTCCATTCTGGAGACGTGACCCACCCAGCGCAGCTGGATCTTCAGCAGCGTGGACTCGATGCTGTCGACCTCTGCCATCTCGAGTACTTCGACGTTAGGGATGAAAGCGCTCCAATGAATGTTGAGGATGGAGCGGAGACAATGCTGGTGGAAGCATTCTAGGAGCCGTAGGTGATGCCGGTAGAGGACCCATGATTCGGAGCCGAACAGGAGTGAGGGTATGACAACGGCTCAGTATACGCTTATCTTTGTGAGGTTTTTCAGTTGGTTGTTTTTCCAGACTCTTTTGTGTAGTCTTCCAAAGGCGCTATTTGCCTTGGCGAGTCTGTTGTCTATCTCGTTGTCGATCCTTGCATCTGATGAAATGGTGCAGCCGAGATAGGTAAACTGGTTGACCGTTTTGAGTTTTGTGTGCCCGATGGAGATGTGGGGGGGCTGGTAGTCATGGTGGGGAGCTGGCTGATGGAGGACCTCAGTTTTCTTCAGGCTGACTTCCAGGCCAAACATTTTGGCAGTTTCCGCAAAACAGGACGTCAAGCGCTGAAGAGCTGGCTCTGAATGGGCAACTAAAGCGGCATCGTCTGCAAAGAGTAGTTCACGGACAAGTTTCTCTTGTGTCTTGGTGTGAGCTTGCAGGCGCCTCAGATTGAAGAGACTGCCATCCGTGCGGTACCGGATGTAAACAGTGTCTTCATTGTTGAGGTCTTTCATGGCTTGGTTCAGCATCATGCTGAAGAAGATTGAAAAGAGGGTTGGTGCGAGAATACAGCCTTGCTTCACGCCATTGTTAAGGAGAAGGGTTCAGAGAGCTCATTGCTGTATCTGATCCGACCTTGTTGGTTTTCGTGCAGTTGGATAATCATGTTGAGGAACTTTGGGGGGCATCCGATGCGCTCTAGTATTTGCATCTGTGATACAAGTATAATTGGATGCTATGCAGTAACTCAAGTATAATTATTAATTACTATATTTTAGGTCACTCACTTTTTGTGTGTATATTTATGCCCTTTGTGCGCTGGTTGCAAAACTTGTATGCGGGCACACATGCACAGAGCGTAGAGGGAACAGTGGACACAAGCCTTTCGACCCAACTTATCCACACTAACCAAAATGTCCCACCTGCCTGCGTTTGGCCCAGATCCTTCTAAACCCATCCTATCCATGTATTCATCCAATATTTTCTTAAATATTGCAATAGTCCCTGCCTCAACCATCTGTCTGGCAGCTGTTCCATACATCCATCACCCTCAGTTTCTGCCTCAATCTCTTCCCCCTCACCTTAAACCAATGTCCTCTGGTTACAGATTCCCCTGCTCTGGCAAAAAGATCCTCTGTGTTCACCTGACCTATTCCTCTCGTGAATCTCTACAAGATCACCATCTTCCTGTTCCATGGAGAAAGCCCTAGCCTGCTCAACCTCTCCCTGTTGCTCAGGTTCCCAAATCCTGCCAAAATCCTTGCAAATCTCCACTACAAACCCTCTAGCTTGACAACATCTTTCCTTTAGCAGTGTCCAAAACTGAACACAATATTCCAAATGAGGCCTTACATATGTCTTGTGCAACTGCAATATGACCTCCCAACTTCTATAATTAATACTAACCAATGGTCAATATGCCAAACCCCTTTTTGACCACCTGATCCATGTACTTTCAAGATATTATGCACCTGTAGTCCTAGATCCCTCTGCTCTCCAACATTCCCCAGATCCCAACCATTCACTGTGAAGGTTCTACCCACATTAGACCTCCAAAAATGCAACCGCTTACTTGTCTCTACTTTAATTCCATCAACCATTCCTCTGCCCATCTGATCAAGATCCTGCTGCAATCTTGGCAACCATCTTCACTCTCTATGAGTCATCCACCAACTTGCTGCTCGTGCCATGTATGTGTTCATCGGAATCATTGATGAGAATGTCAAACTGCACATGGGCCCAACACTGGCCTCCAGGCCACCTTTATCCTCCTGCTGTTTTACCATGAAGCCAATTTTCTATTCAATCTGCAATTTCACCTTGAATCCCATGTGTCTAACATTCCAGAGCAGCGTTTTGCACAGAACCTAATTGGATGTCTTGCTGAAATCTCCTCCCAGATCCCAAAGATGAGCTGATTGGTTAATGAGTTAATGAGTGTAGGCAGCTGGCTGGCAAGGGAATCAGGGAGTTGATGGGCAGATGAGCGAGTATACATTACAATGGAATGGTGTTGATGGGAATGCTGAGAGCCAGCATAGATTTGACAAGGCCAATACTTGTCTATGTCGTGAGATCACAAAATCAAGGAACAGCAGTAGGCCATTTGGCCCATCGAGTCTGCTCCGCAACCGTTCTCACATCTAGTTCCAAATTCTAGCCTTTTCCCCATATCCTTTTGTACCCTGACTAATTAGATACCTATCAATCTCCCCCTTAAACCCCCCCAATGATTGGGCCTCCACAGGTGTATGTGGTAACAAATTCCACAAATCCACGACCCTCTGGCTAAAGAAATATCCCCTCATCTGTTTTAAATGGGTACCTTCTAATTCTAAGACTGTACCCTCTTGTCCCGGATTCACCCACCAAAGGAAACATATTATTCACATCTACTCTGTCCAATCCTTTCAGCATTTGATATGTTTCTGAGATCCCCTCTCATTCTTCTATACTCCAATGAATACAGTCCAAGAGCTGCTAAACATTCCTTATATGTTCACCCCTGCATTCCAGGAATCATCCTGGTAAATCTTCTCTGGACTCTCTCCAACATCATGACATCCCTTCTAAGGGGCCTCAAACTCAGCACAGTTCTCCAAATGAGGTCTCACCAGGGCCCCGTAGAGCCTCATCAACACCTCTTTACTCTTATACACCATTCCTCTTGAAACGAAGGCCAACATAGCATTCGCTTTCTTCACCTCTGATCCAACCTGGTGGGTAACCTTTTCGTTATCCTGCACGAGGACCCCAGGTCCCTTTGCACTTCTGAATTTTGAATTTTCTCCCCCATCTAAATAATAATCTGCCTGTTTATTTCCTTTTCCAAAATGTCCAATCGTACATTTCTCAACATTGAGTCTCATCTGCCATTTCCTTGCCCATTCTCCTAAACTGTCCAAGTCTCTCTGCAACCTTTCGGTGTCATCTGCAAATTCGACCACAAAACCATTCATTCCATAATCTAAATCATCAATACACATTGTAAACAGAAGCGACCCCAACACCGACCCCTGTAGAACACCACGAGTAACTGGCAACAGGATCCCTTCATTTCCACCCTTCGCTTCCTGCCCATCAGCCAAAGCTCCACCCAATCTAATATCCTTCCTGTAATTCCACGGACTGTCTTATTAAGCAGCCTCTTATGCAGCAACTTATCGAAGGGCTTTTGAAAATCCAAATAACACAACATTCACCTCTCCTTTGTCCATCCTACTTGACATTTCCTGTAGGCTATAATTACAATTAAATTTGTTTGGAACCATAGAACACTGCAGTATAGAAACAGGCCTTTTGGCCCATCTAGTCCTTGTTGAACTACCCTTCTGCCTGGTCCCATTGACCTTAACCCAGACCATGCCCCTCTCAGCCACACACCTCCCTAACATTCTCCTAAACATTGAAACCAAACCTGCACCCACCAGTTCCACTGGCAGTTCACACACAATACTCCAAATTTAGCCTCACCAATACAACATGGTTATCCAACTGCATGAAAACCAACAAGGTCGGGTCAGATACAGCAATGAGCTCTCTGAACCCTTCTCCATTAACAATGGTGTGAAGCAAGGCTGTGTTCTCACACCAACCCTCTTTTCAATCTTCTTCAGCATGATGCTGAACCAAGCCATGAAAGACCCCAACAATGAAGACGCTGTTTACATCCGGTTCCGCACGGATGGCAGTCTCTTCAATCTGAGGCGCCTGCAAGCTCACACCAAGACACAAGAGAAACTTGTCCGTGAACTACTCTTTGCAGACGATGCCGCTTTAGTTGCCCATTCAGAGCCAGCTCTTCAGCGCTTGACGTCCTGTTTTGCGGAAACTGCCAAAATGTTTGGCCTGGAAGTCAGCCTGAAGAAAACGGAGGTCCTCCATCAGCAAGCTCCCCACCATGACTACCAGCCCCCCCACATCTCCATCAGGCACACACAACTCAAAACGGTCAACCAGTTTACCTATCTCGGCTGCACCATTTCATCAGATGCAAGGATCGACAACGAGAGACAACAGACTCGCCAAGGCAAATAGCGCCTTTGGAAGACTACACAAAAGAGTCTGGAAAAACAACCAACTGAAAAACCTCACAAAGATAAGCGTATACAGAGCCGTTGTCATACCCACACTCCTGTTCGGCTCCGAATCATGGGTCCTCTACCGGCATCACCTACGGCTCCTAGAACGCTTCCACCAGCGTTGTCTCCGCTCCATCCTCAACATTCATTGGAGCGCCTTCATCCCTAACATCGAAGTACTCGAGATGGCAGAGGCCGACAGCATCGAGTCCACGCTGCTGAAGATCCAGCTGCGCTGGGTGGGTCACGTCTCCAGAATGGAGGACCATCACCTTCCCAAGATCGTGTTATATGGCGAGCTCTCCACTGGCCACCGTGACAGAGGTGCACCAAAGAAGAGGTACAAGGACTGCCTAAAGAAATCTCTTGGTGCCTGCCACATTGACCACCGCCAGTGGGCTGATATCGCCTCAAACCGTACATCTTGGCGCCTCACAGTTCGGCGGGCAGCAACCTCCTTTGAAGAAGACCGCAGAGCCCACCTCACTGACAAAAGACAAAGGAGGAAAAACCCAACACCCAACCCCAACCAACCAATTTTCCCCTGCAACCGTGTCTGCCTGTCCCGCATCGGACTTGTCAGCCACAAACGAGCCTGCAGCTGACGTAGACTTTTACCCCATCCATAAATCTTCGTCCGCGAAGCCAAGCCAAAGAAGAATCTATCTGTGACGCCATTTTCAAGAAATTGTATATCTGTATTCACTGATCTTGCTGTTCTTCTGCAGTTCCCGCCCATTTACCATGCATGTCCTACCATCCCAAAGTACAACACCTCAAACTTGTCCACTTTAAATTCCATCTACCATTTTGTACCCCATTTCTGCATTCTGCAGTTCCCGACCATTTACCATGCATGTCCTACCCTCCCAAAGTACAACACTTCAAACTTGTCCACTTTAAATTCCATCTGCCATTATGTACCTCATTACTGCATTCTTCAGTTCCCGACCATTTACCATGCATGTCCTACCCTCCTCAAACTTGTCCACTTTAAATTCCATCTGCCATTTTGTACCCCATTTTTCCAGTTGTTCAAGATTCTGCTGCAAGCTTTAAGAGTCTTCCTCATTGTCCATTATATCCCCAAAGGCGATGGGATGGTAAGGCTTTTGATAAGGTTCCTCATGTAAGGTTAGTAAGGAAGGTTCAGTCACTAGGGATTACTAGAGAGATAGGTTCAGAGGTGACTGGGAGATAGACAGCAGAGAGTCATGGTGGACAACTGACTGTCAGGATGGAAGCCTGTGATGAGGAGTGTGCCTCAGGGATCAGTTGTTTATCATTTATATTAATGATTTGGAGGAGGGGGTGGTTAACTAGGTAAGCAAATATGCAGACGATATGAAAATAGGAGTGGTGGATAGTGAGGAAGGTTTTCTTGGATTACATAGGATTTCATTGGTTTTGAAGAGTGGGCTGAAAGATGGCAGATAGAATTTAATGTAGACAAGTGCAAAGGTGCTGCATTTCAGAAAAAAATATCCAAAATAGGACATAAGTAGTTAAGGGGAGGGCATTGAGGTACGCAGAGGAACAGAGGGACCTGGGGGTTATGGTACAGAGTTCATTGAGGGTGGATTCCCATGTAGTCAGGGTGGTTAAGAAGGCGTATGGTATGTTAGCCTTCATAAATCAGAGTATAGGAGCTGGGAGGTGATGCTACGACTGTTTTAAAGCATTGGTGAGGCCAGGTTTGGAGTATTGTGTTCAGTTCTGGCCTCAAAATTATAGAATGGGTATAGATAAGGTGAAGAGAGTGCAGAGAAGATGCACTGGCTTACAACATCTAGAGTACAGAGAAAGATTAAGTAGACTGGGACTTTATTCATTGGAACTTAGACGGTTGAGAGGGGATTTGATAGAGGTATTTAAAATTATGAAGGGAATAGATAGACTAGACATAAACAGACTCTTTCCCCTGAGGACAGGGGAGATTGGAACAAAAGGGCATAAATTAAGGGTAAGGGGGCAAAACTTTAGGAGAAATGTTAGAGGATGCTTCTTCACTCAGGGAGTGGTGACAGAATGGAATGATCTTCCAGAGGAGATAGTTGTGGCAGGATCTTTTCAGTCATTTAAGAGATGGTTGGATGTGTACATGGGTATGAGGGGGTTGGAGGGTGGGAGGGGGGAACTAGTGGAGTTGTTCAAGTGAACAGGCACGGGCTCGAAGGACCAATATGGCCTGTTTCCGCGCTGTTAACGTTTATATGGTTATAAAGTGATTTCTGTATTCAGAGAACATGGAAAATTACAACATAAGCCCTTCAGTCCACAAAGTTGTGCTGGCCTATGTAAACATACTTCACAACAATCTAATTTTTCCCGACTCCACACTCATAATGCTCTAATTTCCTTACATCCATGTGTCTATCTAAGAGCTTTTTGAATGTTCCTATTGTACCAGTCTCCACCACCACCCCACCTTAGCAAAGCACTCCAGGCACCCGTTGTGCAAAAACAAAAAAAGAACTTGCCTCTGACATCTCCCCTAAGCTTTCCTCCACCAACCTTAAACAAATGTCCCCTGGAATTAGCCATTGTTGGCTTAGGAACAAGGTCCTGGCTATACAGCCTATCTATGTCTCTCATAATTTAATATACCTCAAAAAGTTACTTTTCATTTTCCATTGCTTCAAAAACAAAAGCCTTGGCTCGTTCAATTTTTCAATCACAAGATAATGCTCTTGAACCTATGCAAATCTTTTCTGAAGTCTCTCCAATGCTTCCATATCTTTCTTGCAATGGGGCAACCAGAACTGAACAAGTGTGGTTGAACCAAACTTTTATAGAGCTGCAACATTACCTCACAGCTATTGAACTCAATCCCCTGATGAATGAAGGCCAACGCAACATACACTTATCAACATTTGGCAAACATGAGGGATCTATGGACTTGGACCCCAAGATCCCTCCACACAGCCATTAACCACGTACTCTATCTTAAAATTCAACCTTCCAAAGTGCATCACTTCACAATTTTCCAGATTCAATTTCCATCTCTGCCCAATTCCGGTCTACATTCCATTGCAACCTACAAGACCTTAAAGAGACAGGAGCAGAAACAGGCTATTCAGCCCATTGAGTTTGTCCTGTCATTTAATCAGGAGTTGATCCATTTCCCCACTGCCTGGCCTTCTCCCCATAATTTTTGATTTCCTGGCTAATCAAGAACCTATCAATCTCTGCCTGAAATACAACCAATGACATGGCCTCCACAACCACCTGTGGCAACAAATTACACAGATTTACCACCCTCTTGCTAAACATACGACAATCTTGTACACTTTCTCCAGCATTTCCTAGCTCTACAAACTTACTGATGCACCCCTCTAATTCTTCGCCCATCATTTATAAAAATCACAAAGCCCAGCACAGATCCCCGTGGAACACCACGAGTCACAGACAACCAACCAGAATATGTTCCATCTCCTATCACCCTCTGATTTTTGCCAGCAAGCCAATTTCAAAACCATGCAGCCAAGTTTCCCTGGTCTCATGGCTTTCTGGATGAGTTTCTTGCACTAACTGCAATGGTGAATATTTATCGGTTTTTAATTTGGACATAGAACAAGGTAATGGTCCTTCCATTCCATGAGCCTGTGCCTCCCAATTACAAATGACCTATTAACCTAGGTCCTTGGAATCCTTTCACATTTATTATCTCTTTCATTTGAGCTCATTTAAATTTTTACCATTATAGTTGGTGCACCTTATGTACCTGTGTGGCTGCAGCAAGTAAGAATTTCAGTGCATCTGTACATCGTACTTCTTTCTCTTCTTCTTTCTCTTTGGCTTGGCTTCGCGAACGAAGATTTACGGAGGGGTAAATGTCCACGTCAGCTGCAGGCTCGTTTGTGGCTGACAAGTCCGATGCGGGACAGGCAGACACGGTTGCAGCGGAAAATTGGTGGGTTGGGGTTGGCTTTTTCCTCCTTTGTCTTTTGTCAGTGAGGCGGGCTCTGCGGTCTTCTTCAAAGGAGGTTGCTGCCCGCCGAACTGTGAGGCACCAAGATGCACGTACTTATCTACATGACAATAACTTGAACATTGACCAGTTAACTGCTCACAAGTGGCATGTAGTCCAGGGAGATGTAGTGATCTTGACAAGAGGAGAATATTACTGTGGAACAAGGTGATTTGGTTCATTGAATCCAAGCCAATGCCAAACAGAAGCTATCCAGCTACATATACTCCCTGGATGAAGCCCCAATGATCAGTGATGCTCGGCAGGGCTCGGTGCTAGAACCTGCTTCTTTTCATGTTACACATCAATGATGTGAACATTGAACACTACAGCACAGTACAGGCCCTCCCACCCACTTTGTGTCCTGACTTACCAAGAAAACCCTTCCTATCTCATAATCTCTATTATTCTTTCATCCATGTGCCCAAGTCTCTTTTCTTTCTTTTTAAAATACTTTCATTGATTTTAATAAAAAAAACTTGTACAAACAAAAAGGGTACAATTCAATAAGATGGTACGGACAGTTACATAAATAAATTGTAAATCATACCCATAATTCATATTCTAAATAGAACTCACCTTTGTTGAGAAATAAACTAATAATATAAAAAGAGGAAAGAAGAAAATAGTAGAGCATACAAGTCTCTTAAAAGACTCTTTTGTTCCAGCTGCCTCCACCATCCCTGGCAAGGCATTCCAGGCACCTACAACTCTGTAAAAAAAAAAAAATTACTTCTGAAGTTTCCCCTAAATTTCCCTCCCTGAACTTCATACAGATGTTCTCTGGTATCTCTGGCAAATCTCCTCTGCAACCTTTCCATGGCTTCCTACAATGAGGTGACCAGAACTGAACACAATATTTAAAGTGTGGTCTAACCAGAGATTTATCTAGCTATAACACGTTACGGAGTCCAGAGGACCCCAAAACCAGCAGCAATGGATCCGCACCACAACACAGGGTTACTTCAACAAAACTAGTTTTTAATTATATTTGAACAAAAAAACAGAATTGAACTTTAACTTATTACTTAACCTACCTAACTACTTAATCCCCCCTCTAATACTAAGCACAGGTGTGTGTAATGTATATTTAAGATTAAAAAGTTCTTTGGATCACAATCCAATCTCACTGGTTGCAGGCAATTCTTGGACTGTGCACAGAAGTTAGCATTAACAAAGTTCACCAGTCTTTGGTGCTCAACAGGCAAATGGTTACCACTCAGGAGGGTTCTTGCTGGTTTTCAGAAAGCACCTTTTCCAGGACATCCGCAACTGATTCCTTCTCAATCAGTCTTGCTGACGAAACTTGCCCCCTTCAGGGTTCTCCAGATGATCCTCTTTCTTTCAGGTCACCTTTCAGACCGCCAATCTCCTCCTTTAACCAGGCAGCCTTCCAAAGTTTGCCAATTTGTCCTGGAACTGATTTCATTCTGCTCTCTCTCAGTTCCACAGCCTCCCTCTCTGAGAGTAAAACTCTTCTCCTCTGCCTGCAAAGATCACATGCTCTCCCAGGCAAGCTGCTGTTGATACTTCGTTGCCTCCTGCAAAAAGCATGCTGCAAAAGTCCTGCAAATATTCTGTTTTAAAATGTGTGTGTGCAAGCTGCTCTAACAATTCCTCCCAAACCACCTCTAAATACTCTGTCACACATCTCTCAACTCCTAAACTCAATCCCCTGACTAATAAACTCCAGCATCCCATAGGCCTTCTTAAGTATCCTATCAACCAGTACGTCAACCTTGAGAGATGCATGGATTTAGACTCCAAGGTTCCTCTGTTCTTCAATGCTGTTATTAATAATGTACTCTGCCTTCAGGTTTGTCCTTCCAAAATGCAAGATTTCACACTAATCCGGATTGAACTCCAAATGCCTCTTTTCCACTCAACTCCGCATCTTGTCTATATCCTTTCCTGACCTATGACAACCTTCGAGACTATCCACAACTCCTCCAACCTCTGCAAACTAACTTCCCATCCTTCCGCCTCTTCATCCAGGTCATTTATAAAATTCACAAAGAGCAGGGGTCCCAGAGCAGATCCCTGTGGCACTCCACAAGTCACCGACTGCAAGGCAGATTACGATCTGCCCATTACTACTCTCTGCTTTCTAAAAGCTTGCCAAATATGTATCCACAGTCAAGTTTTCATAGATTCCACGTCTCATAGCTTTCTGAACGAGTCAACCATGTGGGACCTTGTTCAATGCCTTTCTAAAATTCATAAACACCACATTTACCACCCTACTTTCATCAATTTCTTTTGTTACCTCCTCAAAAAAACCCAATTAGGCTCGTGAGGCACGACCTTCCCTTCACAAAGCCCTGCTGATGATCCCTGAGAAGTCTGTACTTCTCCAAATCCTGTCCTTGTAAATCCTCTCCAATAGTTTGCACAGCACTGACATAACATGAATTGATCTCTAATTCCATGGATTTTCCCTATAACGTTTTTTTGGACAAGGGGACCACATTTGCCATTCTCTGATCCTCTGGCACCTCCCCTGTGGCAAAGGAGAATCGAAGATCATTGCCAACACCCAAGCAATCTCTTCCCTCCCTTCCCATGTAAACCTGGGGCACTTTGTGTCTGGTCCTGGGGACTAGGCAAAACCTAATGTTTTTAAAGAAGATCTAGCACTTTCCCTTTCTTAATCAAAACATGCTCCAACACACAAGCCAATTCTGACTTCACATTCTCTGGTGAATATTGAAGCAGACTATTCATTTAGGACCTCCCCAGCCGCCTCCTCTTCCAGGCATATATTGCCTCCTTTATCTTTAAGCGGCCCCACCTTCACTCTCGACATTTTTCAGTTCTTTAGATGAGGAAATTGATGGCTTTATGGCCAAGATTGCAGACGATACAAAGATGGGAGGAGGGAAAGGTAGTGTTGAGGAAGCCCAAGTCTGCAGAAAGTCTTAGGTTAGGAGATTGGGCAAGGAAATGTCACATGGAATTCAACGATACACTTCGGTAGAAGAAATGAAAGTGCACACAATTTTCTAAACAAAGAAGTTCAAAATCTGAGGTGCAGAGGGACTTGGGAGTCCTCATGCAAGATTCCCTAAAGGTTAACTTACAGGCAGAGTTGGTGGCAAGGAAGGCAAACACAATGCTGGAATTCATTTAAAGAGGGATAGAATATAAAAACAGGGATGCTGGGCATTATAAGGCATTGGTCAGACACACTTGGATATCAAAGCAAGGATGTGCTGTCATTGGAGAAGGCCCAGAAGAGGTTCAGGAGAATGATGTTTGGAATGAAATGGCTGTCAAATAAGGAGGATTTGATGGCTCTGGGACTGCATTTGCTGAAATTTAGAAGAATGAGGGGGAGATCTCATTGAAACCTATTAAATACTGAAAGGCCTGGATAGAGAGGACATGAAGAGATCTTTTCTGCTGGAGAGTCTGGGACCAAAGGGCACAGCCTCAGAATACAAAAATGTCCCTTTGGAACAATAAAGAGGAATTTCTTCATCTGGAAAGTGTTGAATCTGTGGAATACATTGCTGCAGGTGGCTGTGGAGGCCAAATCATTAGGTATATTAAAGACAGATGCAGATATGTTCTTGATTAGGAAAGGAATCAAGGGTTATGGGGAGAAGGCAAGAGAATGAGGTTGAAAAGGAATAGTAAATTAGCCATGGTGGAGTGGCAGGGTGAACTCGATGGGTTAAATGGCTGGATTCCACTCCTGTGACTTATGTGATATGATGCATTTTGGCAGCACCTAATAAGGCTGTGATCATGAGGTATAGAGTCCTAACGAATAGAAGGCATTGAAGCACAGAGGAATCTTGATGGACGTCCAAAGATCCTCGAAGGTGACAGTACAGTTGGATAATGTGGCTAAGAAGCCATATGGGATACTGGCCTTCATTCGATGGGACACTGAATACAAGAGCTAAGAGGATATGCTCAGTTGTGTGCTGACCTGGTCAACAGGAAAGGATGCGGCATTACTGGAGAGGGTGCAGAGCATCTTCACCATGGTGTTGCTTGGGATGGACTACTTCAAGTTGAAGGGAAACTTGAAAGGCTGGGTCTATTTTCTTGGGAGTGGAGGAGGCTTGACTGAGGTGAGTAAAACTATGGGAGATTAAAGACAGAGTAGGCTGCAGGTAGCCCCTCTTATAGCAGAGATATACAAGAGGACAGAGATGTTGGTTTTAGAGTGAGAGATTTTGAGGGGATCAGAGGGGGACCCTTTTTTAAACTGGTAGATGCAGACTTACTGACAGCACTGACAAGCATTTGCTTTGCCAAGGCACAGATTACTGGCCAAGTGCTGGGAGATGGGATGAATACAGATGGTTGCCACAGTCAATGTGGATCTGGTGGGTCGAATGGCCTGTTTCCACACTGTGACTCTACAACCTCTAGTTCCAAGGGAATCATTTCTTTCCACCTACTCTGTCCAGATTCATCACAATTTTAAACACTTGGATTAGGAGCCCTTTCGAGTTTCTTGGGTAAGAATCAGAATCACACAGCACAGAACATGTAGGTCCCTTGGTCCAACTCATCCAAGTTGACCATGCTGGCATTCTGGGCTCATCCTATCTGCCCGCAGTTGGCCCATATCCTTCCAAGCACTTCCGATCCATAAATCAGTCCCAACCCCTTTTGAATGTCAACACCATACTTCGACCGCTTCCTCCGACAGCTTGCTCCACATATGGACCACCCTGAGTGGAAAGGTTCCCTTCAGGCCTCCCTTAAATCTCTCCTCCACTCACATGAAACCAACCCCCTAGATAGAATCACCTTCCCTGGGAAATGGAACAGTGAGCATTCACCTTATCCATGCTCATATTTTATATATCTGGTCCCACGATGCCTACTAATCCCATGTTCCACACAAGGGTCAAAGCCTTTTATGCCATGGCATTTCAATTGTTCATTAAAACACTTAAATACCTGTCTCCACTGCCCTCACACTCTTGTTGAAAGGGACCAAATAATTTCTCCTGCTCTCATTTCCAATGTTCTCACATTCCTCGCTGCAACAGGGAAGCAGCCTGGAATCTTCGCCCAAGTCTCTGGTTTGCAGCGTGTTACCCACCACACGTACAACGACACACTCTTGCTTCAATTTTCAGCGAAAGGCCAACAGGCTCATGCGACACAAATTCAGGCATGAAGTAAAACAAATCAAGGCCCAAGTCATCACCACAGAGGACTAGAAGCATGACTGGAAAATCGAACAATACACAGTTGTTTTCAGGGATACCCGGATATGTTTGAAGGTTTGCAGTTTTCTACATGGTGCCAGGTATTGGAATGAACTGGTGAAAGACTAGGAAAAAGAAGATATGAATGACTTAAGACAAGAGAACAGCCATTCTGAAACTGACAGAGAAGGTCGCTTCTCAAATCACGCAGAACTATTTTAATAGACCACGCTCAAAATAGTTTCACAACCACAGAACACCAACTGGCAGAAAATTATAACACAAGGGTCCAATTCAAGGTTTATGAAAAGTAACCACCACTCTACATTTCCAAATCCCACAATATAACCAGATTGCACAAAGCTTCAGTGCATAGGACATAAAGCAATACAGCACAGTACAGGCCCTTGAGCCCTCAAAGTTGTGCCAACCCATATATTCCTTCCTGAAATAAAAGAATTAAACTCTCACTACCCCGTAACCCTCTATTTTTCTTTCATCCATGCGTCTAAGAGTCTCTTAAATGCCCGAAATGTTTCAACCTCCACCACCATCCCTGGAAAGGCATTCCAGCCCCCACAACTCTGTGTTAAAAAACATACCCCTGATGTCTCCTCTAAACTTCCCTCCCTTCACTTTATACAAATGTCCTCTGGTGTTTGCTGATCCTGCTCTAGGAAACAGGTGATGGCTGTCCACCCTATCTATGCCTCTCAGAATCTTACTGACCTCTTTCATGTCTCCTCTTATCTTTCTATGCTCCACAGTGAAAAGTCCCAGCTCTGCTAACCTTGCTTCATAAGATTTGTTTCCCAATCCAGGCAACATCCTGGTAAATCCCCTCTCCATAATTTCCACATCCTTCATAATGAGGTGACCAGAACTGAACACAATTCTCTAAGGGTGGTCTTATCAGAGATTTGTAGAGTTGCAACATGATCTCTTGACTCCTGAATTCAATCCCCCTATTAATGAATCCCAGCATCTAATAGGCCTTCTTAACAATCCTATTAACCTGTATGGCGACCTTGAGAGATGTATGGATTTTCACCCCAAAGTCTTTCTGATCATCCGCACTCTTAAGTAACTATTAACCCTGTATTCACCCTCCTGGTTTGTCCTTCCAAAATGTTTCACTCACACTTATCCAGATTGAACTCCATCTGCCACTTTTCTGCCCAACATCCTGTCAATATCCTCTTGTAACCTTTGACAACCTTCAGCTCCATCCACAACTGCTCCAACCTTCATGTCCCTCCACCTTTTCATCCAGGTCATTTATAAAAAAATCACAAAGAGCAGGGGTCCCAGAACAGATCCCTGTGACACTCCACTAGTCCCCAACTTCCAGGCAGAAAACTTTCCTTCCACTACTACTCTCTGCTTTCTTCCTACAAGCTAATTTTTTTATCCACACATCCAATTTTCCACTGATCTTGTGACACGTCTTTCTCAATGAGTCTCTCGTGGGAGACCTTTATCAAATGCTTTGCTAAAGACAATGTAGACCACATCTAGCTCCTTTCCCTCCTCAAAAAACTCAATTAGGCTTGTGAGGCACAACCTTCCCTTCACAAAGCCCTGCTGACTATCCTAGAGTAGACTGGATGTCTCCAAATGCTCATGGATCCTATCCTTAAGAACCCTCTCCATACGTTTACACACCCCTGACTTAATTTCCCCATTTAGAACTTTACTTAACCTGCTGTTCCTTTTACAAGATACAATAGCAACAGTTACAAAGTTAATAAAGCTGTCAACCTAGTATCGACCTGCTACCATCAAGAAAGGAGGTACAGGAACATCAAAATCAGGACTGCCAGGCTGAGAAACAGCTTCTTCCTGCAGGCTGAGATTGATGAACAGTATCCTCTAACCAAGTAAATTATTCCAAAATATTTATATATATTTATTTTACATTAATATCTTTATGTATAGATGTGATCATTATGTCCTGTGTATTGTGTGCACACGGTGGTCCATAGAAATGCTGCTTCATCTGGTTGTACATGTGCTGTCTGGTTATTTGGTAATTACTGTCAACCAAGTGTAACTGAGAATTTGGGAGTATACACATATCATTCCGACTTACTTAAATTAGCATACATTTTGGAATTTGTGAAGTGGCGAAATGGGGAAAGAGAGAAGTTAACTTAGAGTAAAAAAAAGCATAATAAATAAGCATGCAAGGGCACTGCAGAGAATTGTAAATTATGGAACTGTCAGGGTGAGTCCTGAACATTGAGTGACTTTCATATTGCAGACACAGACTCGTCAGAGAAACATTAAAGAAATCCTAAATGACAAAGGAGGTAGGGAAGGTGACAACAAGAAGAAAAGGGTTTTTGGCACAAATAATTCATAGGAGAATCAGGCTGAATACTAGAAGTGAAAATGGAAAAGTAAGGAGGAATTCAGAAGGTCATACAGAATCTATCGAAAGCAAATTGAATAGACAATTGGGCTACTCAGCAGAAACCTAGAAGAATTTCTTCACAAAATGCTCTAAAAAGTTGTGGTCAAGGTTGTGTTTAGGTTAGGAAGGGGAGAAGTTGAAATTGAAAATTTTAAGACCAAGAACAATTACTTTGGATAGACCATAAGCCATTCGGCCCATCAAAAGTACTGAAAATGCTGGAAATACTCAGGAGGTCAGGCAGTATATGTGGAAAAAGAAATATAGAACTCTACAGCATAATACAGGCCCTTTGGCACTCGATGTTGTGTCAACCCATATATTCCTACCAAAGAAATACTAAACCCTTCAGATCTTGTAACCTTCTATTCTTCTTTCTTTCATGTGACTAAGAGTCTCTTAAATGCCCCTAATGTTTCAGCCTCTACCATCACCCCTGGCGAGGCATTCCAAGCACCACAACTCTGTGTGTAAAAAAAACTTACCCCTGACGTCTCCCCTAAACTTCCCTCCCTTCACTTCGTATGGATGTTCCTGGTCTTTGCTACTTCCACCCTGGGAAAAAGACACTGGCTGTCTGTCTTATCTATGTCTCTAATAATTCACCTCTCATCCTTTGTTCCAACAATGTACATTGCAGGCCAAAGATCTTTCACAAATCTAAGTTTAAGTGTAGAGACAGTAGAGAGAGGGATGATTAGGACTAAGGAAAAAGGAAATATTCGTGACAGGATGAGATCAGTATCATCATCTGATTGTCAGATTCATTGGTCCCTCCTCAGTGAAAAAACACACCGAAATGCTGGAGGAACTCAGTGACTCTTGCAGTGTCCATAGGAAATAGATATATTATCAATGTTTTGGGCCTGAGCCCTTCTACACAGAATAAGTAATAAACAGGAAATCTCAAAAGAGTGACAGTGCTGGCTGAGGGAGGAGTCCAGACCAACAGAAGGTGTTAATTAGATATGATGTGATTTTGTCTATGTGAAAAGAGACAGTGGGAAAAGAGAGAGAGTCAGATCTGGGGGAAGAGGTGAGGGGGGGGTTAACAAAAGCAAGAAAAGTCCTTATTGTAAAAGGGTGAGATGGAACAAAATTTGTCAAGTGTGTCCAAGACGCATTCCTGACAGTGTTACAACAGGCCGACTGCAGGAGAGACCATACTGGAGCGAGTACGAGGTAATGAACCTGGTCAGGTTAGGGTTAGGTGACAGTCCTCTCGGTGGACAAGCATTATGGAGGCAGTGACCACAAATCCCCGACCTTCAGCAGTGCTATGGACAAGGATAGGAGCAATGATATGGAAAAGTGATTAATTAGAAGATGACTAATTATGATAGGAACTCAGAAGTGACATCTGGGAACAGATTTCTCTGGGAAATGCACAGCAGAATAAGAAGACATTTAGGAATCACTTGCATGGGGTTCGACATAGATGTGTCCCACTGAGGGATGGCAAGGTGAATGAACATTAGTTGACAAGAGAGATGGAATAGTGGGTCAAGAAGAAAGCATACTTAAAGAAACAAAAATCAGGAAAAGCTCTTGACAATAACAGGGTAGTCAGGAAGCAACTTAAGAAAAGGCTTAGTGGAACCAGAAGGAGATACAAAAAGGTCTTTGCAAAAAGGAGTAAGCATAAGGCAATCTACATTTATGTGAAGAGCAGGGAAATGAGGTAGGACAGTAGAAGACATGTATATGCATTTTAGTAAGGTGCTTTACAAGGTTCCCCATGGTAGGCTCATTCGGAAAGTCATGGAATATCGTCTGCTTGATGGGGAATTGACTTGCCTGCAGAAGGCAGAGGGTGGTAGCAGATGGAACGTATTCTGCCTGGAGGTCAGTGACTAGTGGAGTTCCGCAGGGATGTGTTCTGGGACCCCTGATCTTTGTGATTTTTATAAATGACGTGGCAGAAGATGAAACAAAGATTGGGGGTGTGTGGATAATGTAGAAGGTTGTCCTAAATTACCACAGAAAATAGACAGGATACAGATTTGGACAGAAAACTGGGAGATGGAATTCAATACAAATTATGTGTGAAGTGATGCCATCTGGAAGGTCAATCTTGAAAGGCGAAGTATGGGATTAATGGCAGGATTCTTAACAGTGTCAAGGAAGTGAGGGACCTTGGGTTCCAAGCACGCAGATTTCTCAAAGTTGCCATGCAAGTTGATAGCGTGGTAAAGAAGGGTACGGTGTGCTGGACTTTTACTTCATTCTGTGGATAGAGTGGCGAAGAAGGGTACGATGTGCTGGCCTTTTACTCCATTCTGTGGATAGAGTGGTTAAGAAGGGTACGGTGTGCTGGCCTTTTACTCCATTCTGTGGATAGAGTGGTTAAGAAGGGTACGGTGTGCTGGACTTTTACTTCATTCTGTGGATAGAGTGGCGAAGAAGGGTACGATGTGCTGGCCTTTTACTACATTCTGTGGATAGAGTGGTTAAGAAGGGTACGGTGTGCTGGCCTTTTACTCCATTCTGTGGATAGAGTGGCGAAGAAGGGTACGATGTGCTGGCCTTTTACTACATTCTGTGGATAGAGTGGTTAAGAAGGGTACGGTGTGCTGGCCTTTTACTCCATTCTGTGGATAGAGTGGTTAAGAAGGGTACGGTGTGCTGGCCTTTTACTCCATTCTGTGGATAGAGTGGTTAAGAAGGGTACGGTGTGCTGTCCTTTTACTCCACTCTGGAAGCTTTCATGATTACTTTTGATGTTATCCATAAATCACCAGATGTAAAGTGTTCAGTTTTGCAGTTGCCATGTTGGGATTAGCCCTGTCAGCTCTGACTCAGTGACAGCTCGTTCAACTCCAAGGCAGGAGGTTTCCTCTAGGGATACAAATAGTTTCTGTACATATTATTTTTTAACTCCCACTTTATCTTCTTTCATTTGGCCCATTAAGTCTCTATCAAGTGATCTCTCCCATTGGATGGCTCACAAGATCATGAACGCAAGTAGATTTTTCTCATCTCCCCTTTTGAACAAGTACTTAATTATAGTATGACTGTTCTCAGATAAACTTCAAGGGCCATCAGGCTGTTTACAAGTCTTTGTCATTACTTATTATTAAATCAACATAACCTGGCCTTTGCAAAAACCTATACTAGATAATATCACAGATCCAACCTTTTGTCAAAAAAATATAGCATCATGGCAGATGGAGATTAACCCAGACAGGCGGAAGGTTTTGCACTTCAGGTTTTGGAGTTCAGGCGGTCAAATTCAAGAAGAAAGTGTACAGCAAATGGCAGGATAGTTAGGAGCATTGATGCACGCAGGAATCTTGGGGCGTACGTCCACAGCTCCCAAAAGGGCAACACAAGTAGATCGACAATAAAGAAGACGTACACGTGCCTGCCTTAGACAGTCAGGGCATCGACTGAGGAATTCATGTTGCAGCTGTACAAAATTTTGGATCAGCCACATTTGGAAGAATGCCAGCAATTCTGGTTGCTGCATTACACAGAAAGTACAGTGTAGGCCCTTCGGCCCACAATGTTATGCTAACATATATAAATCTATTCCACAACAATCTCACCCAGTAGTTCTCAACTTTCCCCCACCATCCCCAACTCACATACCACCTTAAGTAATCTCTTACTAACCACAGAACACTTATGGATTACTTAAAGTGGTATGTGAATGGGGGAAAAGGTTGAGAACCACTGAGCTAACCCTTCCCTCCCTCACACCCATAACCCTCTATTTTTCCTACATCCATGTGCCTGTCTGAGACTTTTGAATGTCCTTATTTTACCAGCCTCGACCACCACCCCTGGCGATACATTCCAACCACCAAACACTCTCTATGCAAGAGCTTACCCCTGAATTTTCCTCCACTCACCTTAAACAGTTTTCTTCTGGAATTGGCCTTGGCTGTCCTGGAAAACGGGTGCTGGCTCTCCACTCTATCTAGGCCTCTCAATCTTATACACCTTTATTACGTCCATCTCATCCTCTGTCACTCTCAAGAGAAAGACCCCATTTTGCTCAACCTTTCCCGGTAAATCACCTCTGCACCCTTCCCAAAGCTTCCAAAACCTTCCAAAAATGATCTGACCAGAACTGAACAATACTCCAAGAGGTTTACAGAGCTGCAGCTTTTACCTCACGACTCTTGAACCCAATCTCCTGACTAATAAAGGCCAACATATCATACATCTTCCTAACCATTCTATCAATGCACAGCCACCTTGAGGTCTCTGTGGGATTCAATGCCAAGATCCCTGTCCCTCTACACTACTAACAGGCAAGCATCTGGGGAAAGGGCAGCAGGATCTCTTTTCTTCAGGACATCAGTGAAATACTTCATATTAAATCCTGCGTGTGCATGGGTCAAGACAATCATTAGCCACAAATCTACTCCCAAGTGTATAAGGTTACAAAGGTGAAGGTGGGCCAGAGCTAGGGATGAAGCAAGTAGTCATGGAACCCTAATCAGCTGAGGGAGAGGCAGAATGATTCTGTAAGACTCTGAAGAGAGAGCATGAAAGTGGGATAAGTGAATAATTCATGAAAACTGAACAGCCCTCAGTTAATTTCGGCTTTTCTTACTTTCATAAACCACAACTTCAGGTACTCAGCAGCAGGGCGTGTCAGAGCTAATGCACTTTCTTGTTTAACTCCACTCAGCACCCTATCCTGAAGAAGTTCTTCTCCTTATTGCACTTGACGTGCAGCTCCAGCGACCTGGGTTCAGTCCCCTCTTCCGGTGCCGTTGCTGTAACCACCTGGGCTACCCCTGGGTGCAGATTCCTTCTACGTAAGGAATCAAGGGCGGCACGGTTAGTGCAGCATTTAGTGCGTGTTGCACTGTAACAGTGTTTGTTATGGTGTCAGCGATCAGGACCAGGGTTTGAATCCCGCGCTGTCTGTAAGGAGTTTGTACATTCTCCACATGTATGTGTGGGTTTCCTCTGAGGGCTCCTGTTTCCTCCCACCATTCAAAACATACCGGGGGTTGTAGGTTAATTGGGTGTAAATGGGCAGGATGGGCTCGTGGTCTGAAAAAACTTGTTACCATGCTGTATATATGTCTGTATGTATAAAAGTGAGTGGCTAGGTTAATTGGTCACTGCAAACGCTCTTAGTTTTTAAGATTCAGGAGAATCAAAGGGGAATGGGCATGTAAGAGAGAAAGGATTGTCAGGAATGGAACTGCCTCAAGAGTTAGCATACACTCATTGGGATAAATGCTCCTTCTTCATGTCAAATATGGACAAGAAATTGTCAAGGGTGACCAAAACTTACCAAAGCAGTTGCCTTTGTGGGGCACAAACATTTTGGTGGCAGAGGCGATGGGGAGCTCTGCTGACATGAGGGCCTTGATGATGAGGTCCTCGATCTGAGTCATCAATGCTACAGAAGGAAGAGGAGACAACCATGGAACTGACCTCTTTCAAGACCCCACGCCACAAAATAGGGTTTTCCTTCCTTCCCTGTGAGGCCATTTGCCTCTCCCTTTACCTGAAGTCCTGACACCAATGTGGGTCTGCGCACCCCCAACTAACCCCCCCCAAACAGGAGTCCACCTACACCTCAGGAAAGTCTTCCTCCAAGTTCTTCACTCGTGAACACAGCTCGCACCCCTGGAGGCTTTTGGAGAGTGGATGGAGTCCCCGTGGGGCAAAGGTTTCAAAAGGAGCCACTCACAGGTCGTGTCGACTTCCTCCTGCTTCAGGTACCGCAGCATGGCACTCATGCTCCACTTGTTCCCATAATCCTCCACTTCCGGGTCATCACAACTGGAACAGACAGCACCACAGATGATTAGCACATTCCCCAGTGCAGTGCATTGCATATCCAATCACTGCTATTTCTTCACACGGTGTTGCAAGGGCTGCAAAAAGAATGAATTTAGGTTTATTAAATTTAGACACAGGATGTTAACAAGCCCATGCTGTCCAAATACACCCATCAACCTACAATCCCCGTAAGTTTTTGAAGGCTGGGAGGAAAACAGAGCACCCAGGGAAAACGCACAGACGCAGAGAGAACTTACAATCTCCTTACAGACAGCACCAGATTGAAACCCAGGTCGCTGTTGCTATAATAGCCATGTACTGACTGCTACTCTAACTGCCCAAATACAGCTTCTTTCACGATATCCCTCTGCAGCCAATTAAAAATAACTTTTGTCATGTAACAACATCAAGGTAGTAACTGCACTGGGAGAGACAGCTGCACAGAACTGGACTGGGGAGGTAGAAGAGCAACTTCGAAAATGGAATCGCTGGACTGGGCCGTGTTCAACAGGGGACTTGAATGAATATGCCATGGGTGTTACCGACTTGATCAGTAAATGATGCATCAGTGCATCTCGACGAAGAATATCCAGATATGTTCTAATGAGAAACCATGGATGAACCAAGAGATCAGCATCCCATTGATCAGATCCGTGACTTTCGATTCAGAGACAGAGAGGAAGTGTACAAGGCCATTACCAATGTTAAAAGACAATATGGGACTCAGCTGGAGTCTCAGATAAACACTCACGAGCTGTGGCAGGGCTTGCATGTCATCACTTCTTAAAAGGTATCAATTACATTTCTCTTTTTTACCTATGTACCTTTTATTAAGAGTACAGCTTTTTGCATTACGGATGAGCGAAAATTCTGCCTGGCCAGCAAAGGAAAGGTTCTCAGGATCATGCATGTTCTCTGACAATAAATTTGAACTTTGACTTTGAACTGCAAAATATTGTTTCTGGATGAGCCCAATGTCTTCTACGTTGCTTCGAAAGGAAAACTGTGATGCCCCCTCGCGAGCCTCCCCAGTCCCCCATTTTGCACCTGTGTGGTTGCAGCAAGTGAGAATGTCAGTGCATTAGTGCATTGTACTTATGAATATGACAATAAACTCTCATACTGAATTTCATTCCCAAGATTTGGGTATGGACTGAAGAACATTTGTTAAAATTTGCACTCAGGCCAGATCTTGGCACCCCTCAGCTGACTTGGATGGATAGGGACTACCTCAGAAGATGCACCCCAAGGACCATGAACCAGCAAAAAAAAAAAAATCACAGGTTCAGTCTTCCTCTCCGTTCCCACCCTCTCTCTCAAAATTCTTCTACAATAATCTCTCACCCAAACTATGGACTTTTTACTCTTCTTCCATCTGGTAGGCACTACAGGAGCCTTCACTCTCAAACCAGCAGGCTCAAGAAGAATTTTTTTCCCCCCAAGGCTGTGACCTTCAATTAAATCACAGCACTGAGTGTGGTACTACACCCACACTGTACTGTCGGTACGTTTCGAACTGTTTATGCGCTTGTTTTTATTTGTATATACCATGATGTTTTAACTTCTGGTTGGATGCCAATTGTATTTTGCTTGGCACAATGTCAACAAAGTGAAATAATCTAATCACAAACCAGTGCCCACAAAACTGCTTTACTCAGTCACTGTGACTGTGAGGCCAGATATTGCTCTAACTACATCTATCAGTTTGGAGGTCAGATATCAGCTTGGTTTGGTCACTGCTCTGCCCAGAAGATTGCAGAGAATGATCAATGTAGGTCAAGCCATTTTGCAAATAACCCCTCCTCCATTAGCTCCGTACCCCTCCCACTGTCTCAGGAAAGCAGCCTACGTATTATAGGAGCCATCCCACCCCAGTCACAATCTCCTCCCATTGGATGGAAAATACAGGAATTTGAAAATGTGCACCACCAGATTCAAGGATACTTTCTTTCCTGCTGTTATAAGATTCTTGAGAAGGGTTTCAGACTCTGGGGAGCAGCAGACTGGCACAGGACACCAGATACAGGCAGAGCACTGCCCTCCCACCCCCGAGAAGAAGCAGAGGAGACGACCCTGCAGGACAGTGACCACAGCAGCGGACCAGTGAGGGGCTCAGTGGCTGAGGGATCCACACCAGACTGTGGGCAATGTGGTCGGGGACCCACACAGGCTGCGGGCTGCTGGAGACTGGCTCGTGGCGAGCAGGGATCGGAGCTGGGATTCGAGAGGGTGCTGAGGGCAAAAAGGGCTCACAAAGGGCCTCAGGCGCCGAAGACTTCTTGAACGTGTTGGATGTTTGGATCTGGAGCTCGGGTGGCTGATGGATCGAACAGGAGTCTGTGCAGCTGCAGAGGCTGAGGGAGAGCTGGACGTGAATCTATGGGCACTTGGGAACTCCCTTTTGCTTCTCTTTCTGTAAGGGGCACTGGGCGACATGAATGGTGCGTTATGGCAGGCAGAAGGCAGTTTTGTGCATGTTACAAGTTCTGTTACAAGACGATGTTACAAGACGATGTTACAAGACGATGTTACAAGACGATGCCGCTTTAGTTGCCCATTCAGAGCCAGCTCTTCAGCGCTTGATGTCCTATTTTGCGGAAACTGCCAAAATGTTTGGCCTGGAAGTCAGCCTGAAGAAAACTGAGGTCCTCCATCAGCCAGCCCCCCCACATATCCATCAGGCACACAAAACTCAAAACGGTCAACCAGTTTACCTATCTCGGCTGCACCATTTCATCAGATGCAAGGATCGACAACGAGATAGACAACAGACTCGCCAAGGCAAATAGCGCCTTTAGAAGACTACACAAAAGAGTCTGGAAAAACAACCAACTGAAAAACCTCACAAAGATAAGCGTATACAGAGCCGTTGTCATACCCACACTCCTGTTCAGCTCCGAATCATGGGTCCTCTACCGGCATCACCTACGGCTCCTAGAACGCTTCCACCAGCGTTGGCTCCGCTCCATCCTCAACATTCATTGGAGCGCTTTCATCCCTAACGTCGAAGTATTCGAGATGGCAGAGGCCGACAGCATCGAGTCCACGCTGCTGAAGATCCAGCTGCGCTGGCTGGGTCACGTCTCCAGAATGGAGGACCATCGCCTTCCCAAGATCGTGTTATATGGCGAGCTCTCCACTGGCCACCGTGACAGAGGTGCACCAAAGAAGAGGTACAAGGACTGCCTAAAGAAATCTCTTGGTGCCTGCCACATTGACCACCGCCAGTGGGCTGATATCGCCTCAAACCGTGCATCTTGGCGCCTCACAGTTCGGCGGGCAGCAACCTCCTTTGAAGAAGACCGCAGAGCCCACCTCACTGACAAAAGGCAAAGGAGGAAAAACCCAAAACCCAACCCCAACCAACCAATTTTCCCTTGCAACCGTGTCTGCCTGTCCCACATCGGACTTGTCAGCCATAAACGAGCGTGCAGCTGACGTGGACATTTACCCCCTCCATAAATCTTCGTCCGCGAAGCCAAGCCAAAGAAAAGAAGAACAAGTTCTGTACTATTACATGACAAAGGAAACTCGAATTCACCACTCATTCATAAAAGTTGATGCCTTGCTCGATTTAACTATACTTTTCTCTTTAATACTACACCCTACACTTCTGTTTTATTGCAAAACTATTACGTGGTCTGTTGTTTTGATTCTTGCACTGTCTGTTGCAGTACATAGCTTTATTACCCTGAGAGCATGCAAAACAAAGTTATTCAGTGTATCTTGGTGCACATGACAACAGACAAGTTCATTCATTTATTTTGTAGCAGCTGTTGTTCCTGGCCTTGAGGAAGGAGCTCACTTATGGTGGGACTTCCTGCTGGTTCACCCACTGAGCCCCCTACTGTTTGGACATGCCATGGCAGTTCACGCTGCCAGGAGAAGGGGAGGGGCATTCTTTCAGGAAGGGCTCGGTGTGTGGGAATCCTACTCCTTTACCTCAGAGACCTAGGGTGGAGAGGACTGCAGGGAGGTGCCCAGTGCAGGTTTATGTTCATTCATGACTTCTCCAGGCACTCGCCCTTTCTGTGACTACTGAGTCAGTCCTGACTGAGAGGTTGCAGCCTGTGTTTGAGGAGTTCAAGAGACTGCTCCTCAGCCTCCTTCACCTGATATTTAAACATCCAGCAAGGAGGAGTGGATCCCTCACTCCTCGTGACACCCACGCTCAGAGGAGCCAAGGGTCAGTCGGGGGAGCTCCTCATTGGTCTGCCCCTTGGCCATGGCCAAAATGGCTGTTCCTGGTTACAGGCAGTAGGCTGTCAAGAATTCCACCCACACCAACTGCCTGTTCCTCTTCCGTGGATATGTCCATGCCCGGGTGTCCTTGGAGAGGGGGCTCCACTGGCTGTCTGGAGCCCTGGGTGCAGCATGGGCTGGAGTACATCTTGGACAGTAGGGATCACATTTTAAATGTAATTAATATGTCTAAAACACACAAAGAATGGGTTAGACAATGTAAAGGTCTCCCTATCCCATCCTGCTACCCACACTCTGGACAGTGTAGAGGCCGAGTCATTCATTACCTGACGTAGTCACGGCTTTTCTTGTTGATGCTGTAGTTGGTCAGATGCATGAACTGATTCTTGATATTCCTTGTACCTCGATCATATTTCACTGTGGCAAACCTTTTAAAAAAGAAAGTATACATTGCAAACATATTCCCATATTTCAGAAAAACTTCCTACATTCATGCAATTATGAGAAAGCAAAAGTAAGCAAAGAGCAACTATCAAATTAAGGTACAAAACAAATAAGATATATTTGACAAAGGGACGACACTCAAAATGATGGGTTCAGCAGCATCTGTGGAGGCAAACAGTGCAAGGTGACGTTTTGGGTCAAGATCCTTCATCAAAGCTGGGAGGGAACATGTGGGGGAGAGAGTGGAAGTGGTCAGTGATAGGTGGAGCCAGATGGAGAAGGGGATGATGGGCAGGTGAAGCCAGGCGGGGGAGGGGATGATGGGCAGGTGAAGCCAGGCGGGGGAGGGATGATGGGCAGGTGAAGCCAGGTGGGGGAGGGGATGATGGGCAGGTGAAGCCAGGCGGGGGAGGGGATGATGGGCAGGTGAAGCCAGGTGGGGGAGGGGATGATGGGCAGGTGAAGCCAGGCGGGGGAGGGGATGATGGGCAGGTGAAGCCAGGCGGGGGAGGGGATGATGGGCAGGTGAAGCCAGGCGGGGGAGGGGATGATGGGCAGGTGAAGCCAGGTGGGGGAGGGGATGATGGGCAGGTGGACAAAAGGAGTAAGTGGATGGCGAGTGTGAGAGGGTTGCACCAGGGATTGGATGAGCTGATATTGGGAAATTTGACCCATGAACCATAGAACTTCAGAAAACAACAGCACAGAAAACAGGCCATTCAGCCCTTCTAGTCTGTGCTGAAGCATCATTCCTCTAGTCCCACTGACCTGCACCCATTCCGTAACCTCCAGACCTCTCCCATCCATGTATCTATCCAAGTTATTTTTAAGACGAGAGTGAGCCCACATTTACCACGTCAGATGGCAGCTCGTTCCACACTTCCACCTCTCTCTGAGTGAAGTTCCCCCAATACATTCATCTTTCACCTTTAAACCATTTTCTTTCGTATTTATCTCTCCTTGAACCTCCCACTCCTTGATGATCTTTAATTGAAGGAAAAGATTCTGCAAAAACTCTTCCTTCTTTAGGTGCCACGAAAAATCTGTATTGATTATCGTCCAGAAACACCTTTAATGTAGCTGGGTGGGTGTCTGAATGTAAACTTGTAACCTTTCTTCCAAAGAATCTCCTTCACTGGATTAAACTTTTTTTCTATCCTCCACCACCTTGCTCAAATCAGCATAAAAGAACATTTTATTTCCATCAATAATCATTGGTGCTATATTTTGTCTTGCCTTTTGGACCTCTACCTTCAATATTTTTTTTAAATCTTGATAGTGTAAGCATTTAGCTAATGTGGCCCTTGGGTGGTTGAGTTGGCAGTGGCTTCCTTCTTAAGGTTCCAATTCAATTCCATTAGGAAAATTTTCTTCACCTAGAACTTTAGGAATCCATTTTTGAAAAAATTCCACAGGATTTTCACTTCCTTCAGAATCTTCTCAAAGACCAACAACATTATTATGTCTACTGTGATTTTCCAATATATCAATCTTTTCCAGCAATTCATTCTTTTGTTTTTCCCCAGACATTTCCAGAAGTTTCAACCCTCTCAACTCTGTCCACTCAAATGTTCACATCACTTTTAACAATCTGCACATCCAATTCCACTCTCTGAACTTTAACTTTATTAACTTCTGCTGCCTACTTCATCATATCAGTTCTGACATCCTTCACATCCCTTCGCATACTCTGTAAACCGCTTAAAATTAATGAAGGAAGATTCTTTCTAGTTGAACATTGACTTTCTTCAAGCTCTTCATCTTCCTTCAATTCTTGGTTTCCATTTCTTCTGTATCACTACCTGTCAAAAAGAAAACCAGGTGTTTCTGTCTGCTCTGTTCCAAGTTGTAATTCCCTAATTCTGCCAGTGCTAAAAGTGACGCTGTTGAATCTCTATTCAGAAGCTTGTTGTTCCTTTTCAAGCATACGCGGGGGTTTTGATGTTCCTCCAGAGATATATCTGAATGGCTCCAGTGCCATCTTCCTCAGTTCCCTGGGGTGGAGACACTGTTGCCGGCTTCAGGAAGGCGATCATCACCTGCGCCGTCCATGGGGGCCTCAGAACCTGAGCCCCAGACTCCAGTGTTAAGGTTGGCCATACATTGTCCATTCTGATCATTTCTTTGCTCTCTGTTAACTTGGTTTTTGCTGTCTTCCTTCTTCTACCAGCCATGCCCAGCACATTACAGGTATGTTCTAGAAAAGTTCTTATTTTCGGGCTTTAAATTACTCCCCCCATGAGAGTCTTTCCTCCATCTCCTTCCCTCATGCCATTACACTCCACTCCCTAATGCAGAGTCAATTTTAACATTGAAGAGGAACATGGATGGGGGAATGGAGGGCAATGGACTGACCAAGGTCAGCTGGACTAGCCAAAAATTAGTTTGGCACAGTCTAAAAAGGCTGAAGGGGCTGTTTCTGTGTTAAAGCATTCCTATTGAGATCCATGCAAGTGCCCATGGTTATCCCTTCGATCTCTGGAAATGGGACTAATCAGAAGGTTATTGAGGGCAAAGACAAATTCTGTCAAGCACTTGAGAGTTTTAGAGGGGAACCGCTTGTCAAGAACAAAATGGAGGGTATCAAGAAAACAAGATATAGGAGCAATAGTAGGCCATTTGGCCCATCAAGCCTGCTCAGAAACTTTCCTGATGGTGAATGGAGACTGGATGCCCATGTTAAATTGGAAACAGACTGAGAAGTTATAGAAATGGCGATGGGGATGAGAGGTGCCTCAGATGTGTCAAAAGGGAATGAGGAAAACAGGATGGAATTCATGCATGAAGAAGCAAGTTCAGTAGAGCTAGAGTAGGAAGAAACAATGACTCAACCAGAGTACCCTGTTTATGTATCTTGGGTAAAAGATTGGAGTAGGCAGTGCAGAGTTAGGGCACCGTGAGGTTAGAGGTTGTGGAAGGGAAATCTCCTCTGACGCCATGAGTTCTGTATTAGACCAGAAGATGGGGCCCGATGTGTATAAGTGGGGTCACAGTCCAAAGGAATCTCGAAGAGCTGCCGATTAGCCTCTGTAAGGTAGAGGTCAATGTGCCAGACTCTGACAGTACCTCCCTTGTCTGCCAGATGAAAGGGATTGTCAAGATAAGAAAAGGTTAGTAAACCCATGTCGCCTTACTGCACAGGAGTTGGGATATCATGTTGAAGTTGAATAAGGCATTGGTGAGGCCAAATTTGGAATATTCTGTACAGTTTTGGTCACCAAATTATTGGAAGAATATAAACAGAATAGAGAGAGTGCAGAGAAAATTTACGAGAATGTGGCCAGGGTTTCAGAGTTTGATTTTATACGAAAAGGTTGAGCAGGCTGGGACTTATTCCCTGAAATGTTGAAAATTGAGGGGTGATTTGATAGTGGTATTTAAAATTATGAGGGGGACAGATAATTTTCCATTGAGAATGGGGGAAGAGTCAAACAAGAGGACGTGGATTGAGATTGAAAGGGGAAAAGTTTAGGAGAAATATGAGGGGGAATTTCTTCACTCAGAGGGTGATGGGAGTGTGGAATGAGCTTCCGGCCAAAGTGGTAGATGCAGGCTCTATTTTAATATTTAAGGAAAAGTTGGATAGGTATATGGAGGAGAGAGGTGTGGAAGGTTATGGGTCAGGTGCAGATCAATGGGACATGTTGGAAGAAGGTGTTCAGCATGGACTAGAAAGGCCAAACTGGCCTGTTTCTGTGCTGTAATTGTTATATGGTTTTTTTAATTAACCTACAACCTGATACACTTTGGAGGGAGGGAAGAAATCCACGCAGTGAAGGAGAGAATATACAAATTCCTTAGAGATGGCATCGTATCGCTGGCACAGTAATAGTGTTGCACTAACCATTACACTAACCATGCCACCCAAATTGAATCACTGAGGGACAAGTGGGACAACACCACAGACAGCAATACAGAGAGGGCAGAAATATCAAACCCTTATTTAGCTGAGTATTTCTGAGGCAGCCACAACTGGTGGACACGGCAGTGAACAGTGAGATGCGGACTGATATGAAGACATTTTATAGTTGAGGGAATACATTACATAAACTAATCAAACTCAGAGCTCAAAGTCCTCAGTTCAGATGGTTTTAATCTGTGCAGTTTAAATTAATCTTGGAAAAAGACAACAGATTCTTTGCTGCACATATTTAATTATCCTTAGAAAAAGATGTGGTGCCAGAGGGCTGATGAACAGCTAATATCTACTTTTAATAGGGATAAAACATGAACTGACAAATATTGACAAATAAAGCTGTCATTTATCCCTGTTAGGAAAAAGAATCTAAGGAAGAGAAAACGAAGAAACAAAAAGCAAAGAAGAGAATTGAGAGATAAAGTTGATGCAGGAAATAGTGATGACATAAGGATCAGCTGCAGAACATAGAGCAATACAGGAAGAGGCCCTTCAGCCCAGTGTGCCTGCACTGGCCATGATGCTGTACATCTCCTTTAAAGGTACATCTTCTCTCACCTTAAAACTATGACCTCGAGCATTTGACATTTCCATCCTCGGAAAAGGACTATTCACGACTCTTATTAGGTTATAAACTTCCATCAGGTCTCCCCCCAGCTCTGATGCTCCAGAAGAAACCACCCAAGTTTGCCCAACTTCTTAGTTCAGACCCTTTATTTGGCATCTGCCTTTTTTCCACATTCCTGAGGATGGGTTCAGGCCCAAAGGTTGATGACCTTGTACTTCCCATGAATGCTGCATGGCCTGCTGAGTTTCTTCAGCAATTTTGTGAATTTCTGCAGATTTTCTTATTTTCCAACCCCTCATTGTGGTTAATGCCCTTTAATCCAAGCAACATCCTGGTGAACCTCTTCTGCACCCTCTCCAAAGTCAGATTTATGATCACAGTACATACATGACATCACATACACCCTGAGATTCTTTTTCCAGCGGGTGAGGCAGAATCATCACTTATTGGTAATGCAAAAAAACGTTATACAACGTACATATGCAAACAAATAAATGTAAACAACTGACTGTGTAATACAGAGAGGGAAAAAAATCAATAAAATGCAGTCCTTAAATGAGTCTCTGATTGAGTGGAGGGTACCAGCTGTTCCTGAACCTTGTGGCACCAAAACCTCTTTTCTGATGGCAGCAGCAAAAACGGAGTGTGTGCTGGGCGATGCGGATCCTTGATAATTGCTGCTGCTCTCCGATGGCAGTGTTCCCTGTAGATGTTCTCGATGGAGGGGAGGGTTTTGCCTGTGATGTCCTGGGCTATGTCCACGACCTTTTGGAGGCCTTTACGCTTGGGGGTATTGGTGTCCCCACACCAGACCATGATGCAGCTGACCAGCTCACTTTCCACCCAACATGTGGAGAAGTTTGCCAGGGTTTCCGATGTCATACCAAACCTCCATAAACTCCTGAGGTAGTAGAGGCTCGAATGTCCTTTCTTCACAATGCCATTTGCATGTTGGGTTCAGGAAAAATCGAGATTGGAAAGATAGTGGCTCCCAAGCAAAGTCCACCATGAGCTCCAACAAACTCTTTCCACTGAAGGTTTTTATGTGAGATCCTGCCTCAAGAAGGACCCCTATCAGCCTGGTCACAACCTCTTCCTGTGTTCCCTTCAGGTAGAGGGGACAGAGGCCTGAAGTCCAGCACCTCCTGGTTCAAGAACAGTATTTATACAGCAGCCAGCAGGCTCTTGAACCTCCCCAACTCCCCTAACCATAAATTCTAGTTTATAACACCTCAGTTTCACAAGATGTCTGCACTATTGACACTTCACTTTTATCTTGCCCCTACTGTGACTGTGAATATTTATCTATCTATCCTTTCATCTGTCCTTTTTCTGTCTTGGCACATTGCGGTAATTTAATGTACACTACTGTGGTTCTGTTTCTTGCCTGAAATATACTGAACTGATTATTGACACACAATCTGAAAGGTGCTGCCACCTTGCGTTGAACAAGCAATAAAAAAATGAGGCTTTGTATTTGAGAATCAAGTTTCTGTCATGTCTGCAAAGAACCAAATATCACTCACTCTTGTCACAACCACAATGTCTCCAATGAACACCCAGAGGAAACCTGCAGACACTGCAAAAATGTTTCATGCCACGTCAACCCAGTGCCCTGAGGCATATTCCACTCTCTGGCATCAACTGTCAGGTCAGTGTAGTGGGTTGGAGTACGTGTCCTGGTATGTCAGGGCAGTGCAGAGGGTTGGACACGGTGTCCTGCTGTGTCAGGGCAGTGCAGAAGGTTGGATACGGTGTCCTGTGTGTCAGGGCAGTGCAGAAGGTTGGACACGGTGTCCTTGAGTGTCAGGGCAGTGCAGAGGGTTGGACACGGTGTCCTGGAATGCACTTGGGCAGTGTAGCAGGTTGGACAAATGGCCTGAATTTCCCAACATTTACCCTCATATAAATTTTAGTAAATTAAGTTTTCAACAGGTGAGATGAAACTGACAAAAGAATTAGCAGTCAGCTACACAATGCACATATCACACACATGCACCTTCTCTCGCACACTTGGTGAAATTTGTTCTCATTGCCAGGTTTGAAGCACTTTGTAAAAATATAGAGGACTGGAAAAATGTCTCCAATCAAAATTACCACATATTTTTTGTTTTTTTTAAATAATTTTTTTTTCACACTGTGAACCATTTCAACCAAAATATATACAAACGTTTCTCATTAAATATTCACAGTGGCATTTTCTCCCTTCTTTCCCCCCTACCCTCTCTCCCCCAAAACCAATAAATATTCAACATAAATTAATGGAGCAGGTGAAGCCTGGAGAAAATTCTTAGAGATAGTACTTATAAACATCTGGATAGACAGGGTCTGATCAGGAGGACTCAACATGGATTTGTGGGAGGAAGGTCAGGTTTGACCAATCTGATTGAATTTTTTGAAGAGGTGACTAGGAATGTGGATGAGGGTAGCGCAGTGGATGTTGTCTATATGGACTTCAGTAAGGCCTTCGATAAGGTACCACATGGAAGGTTAGTTAGGAAGGTGCAGTCTTTAGGTATAAATTTTAAGATAGTCAAATGGATTGAACATTGGCTGAAAGGGAGAGGCCAGAGAGTGGTAGTGGATAATTGTCGGTCAGGTTGGAGGCCGGTGACCAGTGGTGTGCCTCAAGGATCTGTATTGGGCCCATTGTTGTTCGTTATATACATTAATGATCTAGATGATGGGGTGGTGAATTGGATTAGTAAATATGCAGACGATACTAAGATAGGTGGAATAGTGGAAATGAAGAAGGTTTTCAAGGATTGCAGAGGGATTTGGGCTGCTTAGAAAAGTGGGCTGAAAAATGGCAGATGGAATTTAATGCTGATAAGTGTGAGGTGCTTCATTTTGGTAAGAAGAATCAGAATAGGACATACGTGGTAAATGGGAGAGCATTGAGGAATACAGAAGAGCAGAAAGATTTAGGAGTGACGGTACATCGTTCCCTGAAGGTAGAAACTCACGTGAATAGGGTGGTGAAGAAGGCTTTTAGTATGCTGGCCTTTATCAATCATTGCATGGAATATAGGAGTTGGGAGGTGATGTTGAGATTGTATAAGACGTTGGTGCGGCCTAATTTGGAGTTCTGTGTGCAGTTCTGGTCGCCTAATTATAGGAAGGATATAAACAGAGTGGAGAGAGTGCAGAGAAGGTTTACCAGAATGTTGCCTGGGTTTAAGCATCTGGAGTATGGGGAGAGATTGGACAGATTGGGTCTTTATTCTTTGGAGCGTAGAAGGTTGAGAGGGGATTTGATAGAAGTATTTAAGATTATGAAAGGGATAGACAGAGTGGATGTGGATAGACTATTTCCGTTAAGAGGAGAAAAGATTAAAACAAGAGGACATGAGTTAAGAATTAAGGGGCAGAGGTTTAGAGGTAACATGAGGGGGAACTTCTTTACTCAGAGAGTGGTGGCCGTGTGGAATGAGCTTCCGGGAGAAATAGTGGCGGCGGAGTCAATTGTATTATTTAAGAAAAGGTTGGACAGGTATATGGATGAGAAGAAGATGGAGGGTTATGGGCATTGTGCGGGGAGGTGGGACTAGAAAGGGGTGTTTGGTTCGGTGCGGACTAGAAGGGCCTAATGGCCTGTTTCTGTGCTGTAATTGTTATGTTATGTAATGTTATATGTTACAATGCAATAAAACCATGAAACAATATCTTCACACAAAGGAAAATAAACAAGAAAAATGCGTCATCTGCTTTTACACACTGAATCTAGTCATTTTGTCTTCTTATCATTTTAGGGGGTGGAGGTCCGAGGCAAGCTCTCTCTGTTATGTTCCATGTATGGTTCCCAAATTTGTTCAAATAATGTGACTTTATTTTTTAAACTATGTTATTTTTTCCAATGGAATATATTTATTCATTTCCATGCACCATTGCTGTATTCTCAGGCTCTCTTCTGTTTTCCAAGTTGACATTATATATTTTTTTTTGCTACTTCTAAGGCTATCATAATAAATCTTTTTTGTGCTTTACCCAATTTGAGGCCTAATTCTTTACTTTTATTTAATATCTGATTTAGATCTTTCCAAAACATTTCACTTTCATACATGCCCAAATTGTATGTACTGTTGTTCCCATTTCCTTCTTACAGCCAAAACATCTATCTGATAATGATGGATCCCATTCTTTTAATTTTTGAGGATTGATATATACCCTGTGTAACCAATTATACTGAATCATGCGTAACCTTGTGCTTATTTTTCTTCATAGTTTCAGAACATAACTTTTGCCATGCATCATTTTTTATCTTTAAGTTTAAATCCTTTTCCCACTTTTGTTTAGGTTTATAGCTTATTTCATCATTTTCCTTATCTTGCAGCTTAATGTACATTTTCATTATAAATCTTTTAATTATAATTATGTCTGTAATCACATATTCAAAGCTGCTTCTTTCAGGTAAACTCAGTCTCTTTCCAAATTTATCCTTTAAATAAGTTTTCAGTTGATGATATGCAAACATTGTACCATGAGTTATTCCATATTTGTACTTCAACAGTTCAAATGTTAATAAATTATTTCCCAAAAAAAAAATTCTATTCTTTTGATCCCTTTTCTCTCCCATTCTCTAAAGGAAAGGTTATCTATTGTAAAAGGGATTAATTGATTTTGCGCCAGTAACAATTTTGGTATTTGATAATCCGTTTTTTTCCTTTCTAAGTGGATCTTCTTCCATATAGTAAATGATGCAGTACTGATGAGTTTTTATATTGCACCAGCTTTTCATCCCACTTATAAAGTATATGTTCCAGTACCTTATCCCCTATTTTATCTAGTTCTATCTTAGTCCAATCTGGTTTTTCCTTGGTCTGGTAAAAGTCTGATAACTACCTTAATTGTGCGGCTCTATAATTATTTTTAACGTTTGGTAACTGCAAACCACCTTGGTTATACCTCTCTGTTAATTTATCTAACGCTACCCTCAGTTTCCCCCCTTTCCACAAGAATTTCCTTATTATCGAGGAGTCACGTGATGGAGTAGTGGCCGGTGGGAGAATACCAGCTCTCTCCAGAAAAGAGGAAAAAAGTGAAGAAAAAGCAAAGCCCCAGACACACAAATCACAACAAATAAAAGATAAAGGTGTGGAGAAAATGTCACCTAAGAAAGAAAAGCCAAAAATAATGAGAAGGAAAGAAGAAAGACAGACACCAGAAGAGAAAGGTGAAGGGCTTACCTGCATGAAAAAGCAGAGACCCACCTTAGAAAGAGGAGCCCACTCCCCGAGGTTAGTGGAGACCCCACAAGGTCGCGACCCACTAACCGCAGGAGTGCAAAAATGGCTCACGGAACCAAACAGGGGTACGCAACTGCGCACGACAAGGAGAACACCAACGGGAGGGGGAACCAGCTGTGGAGTGAAACTCCACCGCACGAATAGCTGAGAGAGGCCTGACAGCAGGGCTGCAGCTGGAAGATAAAGAAAAGAATGGGAACGGGAGGGGTGAGAAAGAAAAAAGGAAACTAGAGACACAACAGATAACCAACCCAGAAGAAGAGGACCAACATCAAGACATCATGGAAAAAAAAATACCCAACAAAATGAGACAAGCAACTCAACAAGAAAGTCAGAAGAAACACAGATACAAGGAAGAGAAATAGAAGACACAAACCCAAGAGCAGACACAGAAGAAGAAGAAGAAGACGACCAATCTCTTCACTGAGGAATCGGAGGTAAAATGAATGGACTGTACAGAGATAAAAAAAAAACTCAAGAACATATGAAAGCATTAAAAGAATGGCTGACACTAGAATTTAGTGAAATGAAAAGTACAGAAGAAAAAGTGAGTAGAATAGAGCTGGTCATAACAGATGTAGGGAAAAGATTAGAAAATGTGGTAGAACATGTAATGGCGGTAGAAATGGAAGTGCACGACTTCAAAAGAAAATTGAAAGAAAGTGACAAAAGAGTTGAAGAAACAGGAGTTATTAACTCAGAAGATGGATATAATGGAAAACTATAGTAGGAGAAACAATATAAAGATAGTGGGCCTTAAGGAAGATGAAGGCAACAAAGATATGAAAGAATTTATAAAAGAATGGATCCCAAAGGTTCCAGAATGCCAGAAATGCAGGAAGGAATGGAAATAGAAAGGGCACACAGAACATTAGCCCCGAAACCACAGTCACAACAAAAACCAAGATCCATTCTAGTAAAATACACAACAAGAGAAAATATATTGGAGAAGGCAATGAATAAAATTAGAGAAGACAAAAAACCACTGGAATACAAAGGTCAAAAAAATTTTTCTACCCAGACATAAGTTTTGAGCTCCTGAAGAAGAGGAAGGAGTTTAATGCAGCAAAGTCGATCCTATGGAAGAAAGGCTATAAATTTATATTAAGATATCCAGCGGTGCTTAAAATAGTTATCCGGGGCAGCAAAGCCCTCTGATGAAGGCTTGAATGACAACATTGTCTGACTGTTCTCGGATCGGGAGAAAGCACGAGAATTTGCAGAATGCCTGCAAGACAGAAAGAGAGATGAAGAGATGTAACAAGAACAACAACAAATTACATATAAAGAAATAAAGATAATGTATAAGTAAGAACTAAAGGAGGGAAGAAAAGGGAAGTAAGGGAGAAGGGGGGGAAAAAAGAGGACGGGTTAAAAAAAATTAATAATAAATTAAAAAAGAAAAAGAGGGTGAACTTTGTTATATGTGAAGATAAAAGTCTTTTCTGGAGGGTGTTGGGTGGGAGAGAATAACAGTCACTGCGAAATCAGTTGACACTTGCGAGCAAGTTCACAATCCAAATAGAGAGGGGAGCTGTGGTTGCCCGACAAGGGGAAACTCGGGGGGGGGGGGGGGGGGACATTTGGGGTTAAGGGAATTTTAGATGTGGGAATAGTGGAAATATTTTATCTTTTAGAAGTGTTGTCATACAGTGCATTCAAAAAAAGAAAACCGAGAAATGGAAATGGGGAAAAGGGGAAAGGAGGTGGTGAGGAAGTGGAAATGAGATGTAAACAAAGTTTGAAATGGCCATGTTGAACTATATGACTTTAAATATTAACAGAATACATAACCAAATCAAAAGGAAGAGGCTGTTAAATTTACTGAAGAAAGAAAAAATTGATACAGCATTTGTGCAGGAAACACATCTAACTGAAGTGGAACACAAGAAATTAAAGAGAGACTGGGTAGGGCACGTAACGGCAGCATCATATAATTCAAAAGCCAGAGGAGTAGCTATATTAATCAACAAAAATGAACACCTAAGTTGATGGAAGGAGAAGGAAAGAAAAGAATGGACTCAGTAGAATTTCTGGTGTATTTTTGTTGAATGACAACATTGTCTGACTGGCTTAATGCAACCTAGATTGTATACCTAAAATGGATGAGAGGGGGGGGGGTGGGGGGGTGGCTTGGGAGGAGGGGGGGGAGAAAAAGTCACTGTATATGTGTGAAAAAGAAAAAGTGTATATCATGGCTAATGTGATTTATGGTGTGAAAAATAAAAAATTTAAAAAAAAATGAACAAATCAAAAAAGAGGAGGAAATAATAGATCCAGCAGGGAGATACATAATGTTAAAATGTCAGATATATTCAGAAATCTGGAATTTGGTCAATGTATATGCACCTAATGAAGAGGATCAAAAGTTTATGCAAGATATCTTTTTGAAGATTGTAGATACACAGGGGAATATACCGATAGGAGGGGACTTTAACCTTAATTTGGATTCAAAGATGGACAAAACTGGAAAAAAGACTAGCAGAATGAACAAAGTTGCCAAATTTATGATTAAATCGATGCAGGAAATGCAACTTTTGGATATATGGAGGAGACAACACCCAAAGGAGAAGGAATACTCATATTATTCGAGTAGACATAAAACAAACTCAAGATTGACCTGTTCCTGTTATCAGCCCATATCCAAGGGAGAGTTAGGAAAACAGAATATAAAGCTAGATTGTTATTGGATCACTCACCCCTGTTATTAGCAATAGAGCTGGAGGACATCCCACCGAGAACGTATAGATGGAGATTAAACTCCATGCTACTTAAAAGACAGGACTTTAGAGAATTAATTGAGCGCCAAATTAAAATGTACTTTGAAATAAATACGGAATCAGCGAAAGATAAATTTATATTATGGGATGCAATGAAAGCCTTCATCAGAGGGCAGATAATAAGTTATGTAACTAAAATGAAGAAGGACTACAATTGGGAAATAGAACAGCTGGAAAGGGAAATAGCTAGTACAGAAAAAGAATTAGCAACAAGGGAAGATACAACAAAAAGAAGAGAATTGGCAGACAAAAAAATAAAATACGAAACACTACAAACGTAAAAGGTGGAGAAGAACATAATGAAGACAAAGCAGAAGTATTATGAGCTAGGAGAAAAAACACACAAAATACTAGCTTGGCAGCTTAAAACAGAACAAACTAAAAGAACGGTATTGGCATCAAGGAAAAAGGACAAACAAATTACATATAACACAACAGAGATCAATGAAAACTTCAAGGAATTCTACGAGCAATTAGACCGAACTGAGAATGAAGGGAAAGAAGACAAAATAGATGAGTTTCTAGCTAAAATTGAACTATCGAAATTGCAAGAAGAGGAGCAAAAGAAATTGATAAAACCATTTGAAATAGAGGAAATACAGGATATATTAAAAAAGCTACCAAACAATAAAACGCCGGGAGAGGATGGACTCCTAATAGAATTCTATAAAACATTTAAAGACTTATTAATTCCTCCTCTCCTGGAAGTAATAAACCAGATAGAAGAAACACAAAACATTCCAGATTCATGTCTTTGGCTTGGCTTCGCGGACGAAGATTTATGGAGGGGGTAAAAGTCCACGTCAGCTGCAGGCTCGTTTGTGGCTGACAAGTCCGATGCGGGACAGGCAGACACGGTTGCAGCGGTTGCAGGGGAAAATTGGTTGGTTGGGGTTGGGTGTTGGGTTTTTCCTCCTTTGCCTTTTGTCAGTGAGGTGGGCTCTGCGGTCTTCTTCAAAGGAGGTTGCTGCCCGCCAAACTGTGAGGCGCCAAGATGCACGGTTTGAGGCGATATCAGCCCACTGGCGGTGGTCAATGTGGCAGGCACCAAGTGATTTCTTTAGGCAGTCCTTGTACCTTTTCTTTGGTGCACCTCTGTCACGGTGGCCAGTGGAGAGCTCGCCATATAACACGATCTTGGGAAGGCGATGGTCCTCCATTCTGGAGACGTGACCCATCCAGCGCAGCTGGATCTTCAGCAGCGTGGACTCGATGCTGTCAACCTCTGCCATCTCGAGTACTTCGACGTTAGGGATGAAAGCGCTCCAATGGATGTTGAGGATGGAGCGGAGACAACGCTGGTGGAAGCGTTCTAGGAGCCGTAGGTGATGCTGGTAGAGGACCCATGATTCGGAGCCGAACAGGAGTGTGGGTATGACAACGGCTCTGTATACGCTTATCTTTGTGAGGTTTTTCAGTTGGTTGTTTTTCCAGACTCTTTTGTGTAGTCTTCCAAAGGCACTATTTGCCTTGGCGAGTCTGTTGTCTATCTCATTGTCGATCCTTGCATCTGATGAAATGGTGCAGCCGAGATAGGTAAACTGGTTGACCGTTTTGAGTTTTGTGTGCCCGATGGAGATGTGGGGAGGCTGGTAGTCATGGTGGGGAGCTGGCTGATGGAGGACCTCAGTTTTCTTCAGGCTGACTTCCAGGCCAAACATTTTGGCAGTTTCCGCAAAGCAGGACGTCAAGCGCTGAAGAGCTGGCTCTGAATGGGCAACTAAAGCGGCATCGTCTGCAAAGAGTAGTTCACGGACAAGTTTCTCTTGTGTCTTGGTGTGAGCTTGCAGGCGCCTCAGATTGAAGAGACTGCCATCCGTGCGGTACCGGATGTAAACAGTGTCTTCATTGTTGGGGTCTTTCATGGCTTGGTTCAGCATCATGCTGAAGAAGATTGAAAAGAGGGTTGGTGCGAGAACACAGCCTTGCTTCACGCCATTGTTAATGGAGAAGGGTTCAGAGAGCTCATTGCTGTATCTGACCCGACCTTGTTGGTTTTCGTGCAGTTGGATAATCATGTTGAGGAACCTTGGGGGACATCTGATGCGCTCTAGTATTTGCCAAAGCCCTTTCCTGCTCACGGTGTCGAAGGCTTTGGTGAGGTCAACAAAGGTGATGTAGAGTCCTTTGTTTTGTTCTCTGCACTTTTCTTGGAGCTGTCTGAGGGCAAAGACTCATGATTCATGTAGAACAGCAATAATTACAGTAATACCAAAGATGGGGAAAGACCCACTAACACCAGCATCGTATAGACCAATATCTCTACTTAACTCAGATTATAAGATAATAGCTAAACTATTAGCAAACAGATTGGCTGACTGTGTACCAAAAATAGTAAAACTAGATCAAACTGGATTTATTAAAAGACGAACAGTGGACAATGTCTGTAAGTTCATTAACTTAATCCATGCAGTTCAAGGAAATAAGACGGCAACAGTGGCAGTTGCTTTAGACGCAGAGAAAGCCTTTGACAGGGGAGAATGGAATTATTTATTCAAAGTACTACAGAGGTTCAACCTACCAGAGAAATATATTAATTGGATTAAAGCATTATATAAGGGACCATTGGCGAAGGTGACAGTAAATGGATATATATTGAACCAATTTAAATTAAGCAGGTCAACTAGGCAAGGATGTCTAATATCTCCCTCACTGTTCGCTTTAGCTATAGAACCCTTGGCAGAACTGATAAGAACAGAAAATAAAATAAAAGGGATAAAAGTAAAAGAAAAGGAATATAAAATCAGTCTATTTGCAGATGACATCATAGTATACTTAACAGAACCAGAATTATCAATAAAAGAATTACATAAGAAATTGAAGGAATATGGAGAAGTATCGGGATACAAGATTAACGCAAATAAAAGTGAACCGATGCCAATGAATAATGCAGATTTCACAAAGTTTAAGAAAGAACCACCATTTAAATGGCAAACACAAACAATCCGAAACCTAGGTATTTGACGAGATAATTTAATTTGTATAGATGGCCTAGATTATTATCAGCCATTAATGAAGAAATGACAAGATGACTTAGAACATTGGAAAGATTTACCACTAACACTGATAGGAAGGGTAAATTGCATTAAAATGAATATCTTCCCAAGGATACAATACGTATTTCAATCGTTACCAAAAAAATTCACCAAACAGAGAAATTGTTCAAGGAGCTAAAGAAAATAATAAGGAGATTCTTATGGAAAGGTGGGGGGGGGGGGGGAAACCGAGGATACCGTTAGATAAATTAATAGAATGGTACAAACAAGGGGGCTTACAGCTACCAAACGTTAAGAATTATTATAGAGCAGCACAATTAAGATATCTATCAGATTTTTATCAAACAAGGGAAAAACCAGATTGGACCAGATTAGAGCTAGATAAAATAGGGGAAAAGGTACCAGAACATATACTTTAGATGTGGGATGAATAACTGGTGCAACATAGAAGTTCACCAGTACTGCACCATCTGCTCAACATTTGAAAGAAGATTCACATAGAAAGGAAAAAAAAACAAATTACCAAGTACCAAAATTATTATTGACGCAAAATCAACTAATCGCTTTCACAATAGATAACCTTTCCTTTAGAGAATGGGAGAGAAAAGAGATCAAAAGAATAGAAAATTGTTTTTTGGGAAATAATTTATTATCTTTTGAACAAATGAAGTACAAATATGGTATAACTCACGGTACAATGTTTGCATACCACCAACTGAAAACCTACTTGAAGGACAAATTGGGAAGCAGGTTGAGGTTACCAGAAGGAAGCAGCTTTGAATATGTGATTACAGACATAATGATAATTAAAAGATTTATAACAAACAAGTACATCAAACTGCAAGAGAAAGATGAAATAAGCTGTAAACCCAAACAAAAGTGGGAACAAGATCTAAACATAAAGATAAAAAATGAAAAATGGGAAAAGCTATGCTCCGGAACTGTGAGAAATATAATAAACATGAGGTTACGCATGATACAATATAATTGGTTACACAGACTATATATCAAGCCCCAAAAGTTAAAAAAATGGGACCCAACAGTATCAGATAGATGTTTTCGCTGTAAGAAGGAAACGGGAACAACAGGAACATGCAATTTGGGCATGTGAGAAAGTGGAAAAGTTTTGGGAAGATCTAAATCAGGTATTAAATAAAATCACAAAAAGCAACATACCAAAAAATCCAGAGATCTTTCTTCTTAGTAATATAAGAAGGAAAGAATTAGGCCTTAAACTGGTTGAAGCACAAAAAAGATTTATTATGATAGCCTTAACTGTAGCAAAAAAATGGATAATGTCAACTTGGAAAACAGAAGAGAGCCTGAGAATACAGCAATGGTACATGGAAATGAAGAAATATATTCCATTGGAAAAAATAACAATTTAAAAAATAAAGTCACATTATTTGAACAAATTTGGGAACCGTACATGGAACACAACAGAGAGGGCCTAACGCGGACCTCCACCCCCTAAAATGATAGAATGATAAGAAGACAGAATGACTTGACCCAGTGTGTAAAAGTAGATGATACAATTTTCTTGTTTATTTTCATTGTGTGAAGACATTGTTTAATGGGTTTATTGTAATGTATATGTTGAACATTTAGTGGGTTGGGAGGAGGGTGGGTGGGAAGGAGAGAGGGAAGGGAGGGGGGGGAAGGGGAGAAAATGAAACTGTGTATATTCAAGAGGGAAATGTTTGTGTGTATTTTGGTTAATATGGTTCATAGTGTGAAAAATTAAAAAAAAGAATTTCCTTATTATTCTCTTTAGTTCAATAAAGAATTTTTCTGTTAAAGGAATTGGTAACGTTTGAAATAAGTATTTTGTCCTTGAGAAGACATTCATTTTAAACTACAAAAATGTTAAGCTCAATTGCCATCATGTGGCCAAAAGGTGAACAGCATTACTGATGAACTGAGGTTTCCCTAGCCCAAGGGCAAGTGTTGTTTGCACCAGGAACACATGGTATATTAGAGGAGCCATGAATTATTGGCATGCATGGTGACTTAAAGAGCAACTATGAAGCAGGAGTCAGGTCATCAATGGTGCACTGTGACAGAGCTCAGAATAGAACATTTATTTCAGGAGTCTGGTGTTGGGCATGCAAATGTGACCTGCCCAATGTAACTCTGTATATGTCAGCATGGGGGAGTGGAGCCAATATGAAACTTACAAATTTACATGACAGTGCAGGCCCTTCAGCCAACTGTTCTGTGTCAAACTAATAACCTATTCTAACCACTGCCTATAATTTTCCCCTGCATTACCCTCCATTTTTCTCAGTTCCCTGAACCCATTTAATAATTATTTCAAAAACAATCCTATTGTCCCTGCCTCCACCACTGTTGTGCATTCCGTCTACCCACCACTCTATGTGAAGAAGTTGCTTCTTACACTCTCCCTTGTACATACTCTCAACCACCTTAAAAGCATGCCCCTACGATGACAAACAGAGTTGTATTGGTGAACTGGCCCTGATTGTCATGCGCGGTCAGCAGGGCAGCCACAGCAAAGATGGTGTCACAGGACCTTCTCTTCCGGTCCAGACTGGAAGAGCATGTGCGCACTTGCGTCAGCGTGACGCAAGCTCCGGAACGCAAGGGGTGGGCCAGACATGGCCTTAAAGGCCGCAGCGCAGAATTCAAAGTAAAGCAGGTTGTGTTACTCAAGCTCTCAGTCTCTTGTCTCAGTCTTCACCGCGCTTGCACACATCCTGCTACACTGGTGACCCCGACGAGTCTCTACGTCCTGAAGACTCAGCACAATGGACCCTACAGCTGGAGGCGCCGTTGTGTTGAAATTGCCAACATTCTGGACAAACAGGCCTTGCAATTGGTTTAGCCAAGTGGAGGCCCAGTTCAGAACAAACAGATAACCTCCGATTCAACAAGATACTTCTACATTGTCAGCTCACTCGACCAGGAAGCTGCTTCACGGGTTGATGATCTCATCCAGGCGCCACCAAAGGAAGGTAAATACATGGCTCTTAAAAACCTCCTTGTTAGCTCGCAAGGACTTTCCTGGTGCGAGGGGGCCGCCAGGCTCCTTCCCTTGGACAACCTAGGCGATAGGACCCTATTTGCCCTCGTGAACAAAATGCTCATCCTGGTAGAAGGGCACAAGCCCGCCTCATGTTCGAGCAGGCATTCATCGAGCAGATGCCCAAACAGACTCTTTATTGGCCGACACGAATTTCAGCGACCCGCGCAGGATCACAGCATGAGCAGATGTTCTCCATCGCTCAAAGCGCAAGACAGACTCAGTCAACCACATTACAGCTGCCACCAAGGGCAACGCCCAAGTCCAGTCCACCACATGAACAGGCCCCTCACTGCCAGAAAACAGAAAGGTCTGACCCAAAATGGTACTTCTACCATCAGTGTTGGGGAGCATCAGTGCTCAGGTTCCGCCAGCCATGCTCATTTCCAGAAATCAATGGGGCCAGCTGTCATTAGTGGCAGCGGTGGCTGGCCGACCGAACAGCCTTCTCCACATCTGGGACAGGATCTCGGGCCACAGGTTCCTCATGGACACGGTGGGGGGGGGGGGGGGGGGGCAGAGATAAGCATCTTTCACCCATGTTGCTCGAGTCGAGTCATGCACGAAGCCTCACAGCCCTTCCCTGTGCACAGCCAACAACACCGCCATTAAATGTTTTGGCAAGAGGCGAATTCCTGTACGTTTCGGCGAGACCACTTTCAATTGGTCATTCATGCTAGCTTCGGTGGACAAGCTCTATTAGTCGCAGATTTCCTAAGGGCACATTCTCTATGGGTGGACCTCCAGGGGAGACTATTAGTCCACACAGAGACTTTCTAGATGGTGCCTCTTGGCATGTCCCATGAACTGTCCACCCAGTTTGCCTCCGTGGAGGCTCCGCACGGCCAATACAGTCACCTCCTTGCTAGCTATCCCTCCATCCTTGCCAGCCTCCTAAGGGTCACAATACCTACTCACAGAAGTGGACAGGGGTTCACTCGATGGCTAGAGGCCATTCCCTTCCTGGACACCTCCAGCGACACTTGCGCCAGGGCTTTCCTCTCTGACTGGGTCTCCGGTTTTGGTGTCCCAGTGCACATAACGACCGACAGAGGAACCCGATTCACTTCTGCCCTGTGGAACGAGCTCTCCAAAATCCTGGGCACCCAACTGCATTGCACCACAGCCTACCATCCTCAGGCCAACGGGCTGGTCAAGTGCTTCACCTGAAATCAGCACTGATGGCATGGCTCAAGAAGCCCAACTGGGGAGACAAACTGCCCTGGGTTCTCCTGGGAATATGCACAGCACCTAAGGACGACCTCAAAATCTCCTCAGCTGAACTAGTCTATGGGGAGACCCTTGCATTCCCGGGCCAGTTCCTTCCTTCAGCACCCAGTCAAACCACCAACATCACAATCGTACTGGAGAGACTGCAAGACAAATTGAGCTCACTCACACCACCACGACACTGTCAACCACCTTTCAACTACCCCGCAGACTTATCCTCCTGCGAATACATGTTCATGCGAAGGGGCGGGCACAAGACACCCCTCCAGTGCCCCTATGAGGGACCCTATAAGGTGCTCCAAAGAAATGCATCCACCTTTACATTTGACATCAGGAGCAAGGAGGAACTGTTCACACTGGACCATTTGAAACCAGCCCACCTGGACTTGTCACCACCAGTGCAGGTTTCCCCACTGGTACGTAGGGGTCGGTCGCTGAGGCAACAGACCTCACCCTCAACGCATCATGAGACCATCGGTGCTGGTTGTGTTGGGGGGGATTGTATGGCAAGATACATAGTTGTAACGGTGAATCGGCATTGATGGTCACGCACGATCAGCAGGGAAGCCACTGCAAAGATTGCATTGCGGGATCTTCTCTTCCGGTCCAGACTGGAAGAGCGCATGTGCACTTGTGTCAGCGTGACGCAAGCTCCAGAACGAGAGGGGTGGGCCAGACGCAGCCTTAAAGGCCGCAGAGCAGAATTCAAAGTAAAGCAGGTTGTGTTACTCGAGCTCTCAGTCTTCATCGCACTCGCGCACAACCCGCTACACCCCCTCGTATTAGCCAGTTCAGTTTGGGAAAAAGCCTCCGGACATGCCGATGATGAATGGCTCTCATCATCTTGAAGACTAATCTGAAAAACTACCACCAGCACAGTAAGTGTAGCAGTTAGGGTGCAACACTTCTTCAGCACTAGTGATCCAGACTTGAATCCAGTTCTGTTTGTAAGGGGTTCATTCTCCCCATGACTGTGGGTTTCTTCCCACCGTTCAAAATGCAAGGGGTTGTCCGTTAATTGGTGTATTTGGGGGCGCATATGAGCTAGAAGGGCCTGTTACCATGCTATGTCTAAATAAATATATTTAACTTACACCAACTACGTTCTGAAACAAGGTCTACTGCAGCTCAATAGTTGAACTAGAACAGGTAAACAATGCTCGTGCGTGCTTGAAGGCAGAGCTCCAAGACGTCATCAACCCATTCACTGAAGCACAGAGGATAAAACGACTGAACTTCCACAAAATCAAGGTTCCCTATCAACTTGTCCTCTGTGCACTGCACTGCCCTCTGCAAGAAAGATGCATATAAGCTTCTGGAACTATGGACCTCTTCCCCTTGCTCGAGCCACTGCCTAGTGGAGAAAGACGTCAATGGTGACATTTCCCATGGATTTCAACGTGCTGAGTGCTGGTCAAGTAAGGATGAGTATCTGAAATTCAGGACATTGTACCCTGGTATAAAAGGCGTGGTCTGCCAGCAGACCCTGACCACACCCTTAGAGTGATAGACAGGGTGATGTTAGAAATGCTTCTCCCCATGGGTAGCTGCTTTCTGGCAGTAGACCAAAACACTGGAAAAACTCAGGAGGTCAGGCGGCATCCATAGAAAGGAATAGGCAGTCGCCGTTTTGGGCCAGCCTGAGCCCTTTTTCATGCATCCAAATGCTTTCTCCAGCACTTGTGTACTGCACTAAAATCCAGCATCTGCACATTACCTCCCAGCAGCTCTGAGACCTTTTCATGCAGAAAGTTCTGGATGCGGGACGTCAAGTGGAAATTTTAAATCTGACATTGTTTATTAGACAAGTGAACCAAGGCAGACATTTAAGATGGGATATGATCTTATTGAACAGAAGTGCAAGAGGTTGAAGAGCTGTTGCCCGTTCCTGTGCAATGGGCTTTAGGACTAGAATGCCCCTGCTAGCAGACACCTTCACGTAGTGTGAATTGTTACCCATCAAATGGTGGCTGTAGGGTCTCTGCCACCAGATGTTCCTCCTGTATCATTCCTGCAGCCTCCAGATCTATCCTTCTCTGCCCTTTACACGTCAACGGTGGAGGATGATGCTGACACCCAGCTCCACCTCACTGTCCCCAATCTTTCTTTCCCATTCCCTCACTGCTCATCAGCCATCTCACCACATCCAAGGTACAGTTTGAACATGAGGAAACTTCAGCTCCCACCTCTAGATCTAGATCCATTCCCATTCCTCAAACACCCTCTCATCACCACAGGCCAGAACGGATTGATGACATGCACACCAGAGCAGAAACGGACCACCTTCCCACTATGAACCTAAACCATAGAACAGCACTGCACAGAACAGGCCCTTCAGCCCAGGACCTCCATGTCCAACAAAATGACTACTGCTTCCCTGGGCACAGAACACCACAGACTTGCTCTTCACTGTGAGAAGCTGTTCTTACTCATCTGTGTCTTTAATTGACTTGCCTGAATCACGAGGCTGTGTCCCTTAATTATATTACCATTTATCAGTGGAAACAACTTCTCCATTTCTATTTTATCTATTTATTTCCTGAATTTACCTATTTCTCAGATCCCCTTTCATTCTTCTAAATTTCAGTGAGGACAGTCCCAGGTGACTAACCCCTCTTCATCGGCTAACCCCTTCACCTCCAGAATGAACCTCCCTGCACCACCTCCAAAGCCAGTACATTCTTTTTCAAGTAAGGAGGCCGGAAATGCCCACAGTATTCCATGTGTGGCCTCACCAGTCTCCTGATTGCAGCAGAATCACCTTAGCAATTCCTGCAGCAATGAAGGCCAGCATTCCATTTGCCTTCTGAATCAGCTTCAAACCACCTTTCTGTGATCATGCACAAACACTCCCTCGACAGAGTGCAAAGTGTACGTCCTCTATCTGCCAGACACTTGCCCACTAACAACTCATCTACATCTCAGATTCTGTGTCCTCCACACAATTTGCTTTTCCACTCAACTGCACCTCAACTCCCCACTAGACGGTAGTGTTTGTCCCTTGAAATCCCTCCTCAAATCCTCAAACTACACAGTCACCCAGCTCTTAAACCACTCATGTGTCTCCCAATTCAATCTTGCTTGTGTTGAAATGCTGCGAATATGCAATGTACCTGTACGTACCTGTAGTGCATAATCCATGTGTAAGATTGAAGATCCCTACCTTGTTAGTCCTTCTTCGTAGAGGTACACCACCAGAGGGTCGTAGGATGTTACCAGGACATATAGCCGTATATCGAACTTGAAGTCTGTAGATAAAAACTAAACAGTCAGCTCCACAGTTGAACGCATTTGTCGGATCAGGAAGAGAACATGGAAAGGAATGGATTGGCAACCTGCTTCAACCTCTGGATTATGATTCAAATTATTTCAAGGGCCTTGGTTGGAGCTTCAGATCATAATGAGAAATTGAGGCCTCAAGAACTTCCCTACTCATATTAAAGATACCATTGGATGGGAAACAAGGAGAATTCTCCAGCAAGGTACTCTTCCCAAGCTAACATCACCCAAAACATAACCTTCTCATATTGCTGATACACTCCAAATGTACGTCCCTGCCTTGCACGTTTGGATGTGCAAGCATATCAATCTGGCCTGACTGTTTCAGATGCTGGAGGTCACCACTATTAAGAGAATTCAAAACAAGGGCAACCCTAAAAATTAGCCTCAGATCCAAAAGTTTAGAACCTTCACAAATGGCAAATGATCCTGGGCCAATTAATAATTGAACATATTGGACCTACCGTATATTTTGGTGAATTAAGTAAGTCAAGAAACCCTAAAAAAAATTCTCAAAAAGGTGGTGGTGACGGGCAGGGGGGGGGTTCCACTTATACGCCAGATATACTTTTGAGATCTTAAATTCACCAAAAAAGCCAGATGACGTCAATTCGGTATACAAGTTGATGCTGGAAGCAGTTCCCCACCGCTGGCACCGCTGCTCCCTGACACCTCCCCATTGCTGGGTGCTGCCATAACCACTCTGACCTGGAATCCCAAGCTCGCCACTGCCACTCCTGCCTGATAGGCTGAGGTTTCTGCTCCTGCCGGGAGCATGATGTCTGTAATCTAGCTCCGTGGCCGCCGCTGTTGCTGCCTGGTAGGCAGAGGTTTTTGTTACCACCAGGAGCACGATATCGCTGTTCCAGCTCTGTGGGCTCACTGTTCCTGCCCAGTAAGCTGAGGGATTTTTTTTTTTTTTTAATAAACTTACTTAATTTACAGCTTTGTTACTTGCGATTGGGAGGTTTTAAAAAATTTCAGGTTATTCCAGGGAGACCCAGACAGCACAAAAAATATGGGCCGGATATACACCGGATATACCATAAAATGCTTAAAATTAGACGGGGAAATGGGGGTCGACTTGTACACCAAAATATACAGTAGACGAACAGAACAGGTTGGAGCATGTGGTATGTCAACAAAGACTCTTCATATTTCTACAGGAAATTTGGAGAGCATTCTAACTGGTTGCATCATTGTATGTTACAGAGGTGCCAATGCACAGAACAGCAAAAGCCTACAGAACTCAGCCATCATGGGCATCAGTCTTCACTCCGTCAACAACATGTGCAAGATGCAGTGTCTCAAGAAAGCAACTTTTATCATGAAGGACCCTCACCCCCCAGGCCGTGCCCGCTTCACTCTGCTTCCATCAGGGAGGAGGTCCAGGAGCCTGAAGATGAACACCCAATGGTACAAAAGCAGCTTCTTCCCCTCCACCATTAGATTTCTGAATGGACAATGAACCATGGACATGACCTCACTTTCTCTTCTTTGCACTATTTTTAAATGCAATTTATAACAATATTTGCACCTGTGATAATGCCACAAAACAATGAATTTCGTGACATGTTCATGACAAAAAATTCTGATTCCAACACCCATAGCAGAAAAGCCAACAGAGTGAATGCAAGCAATGAGATTACTTCTCAATTTCTCAAACACAGAGTTGACTCCAACATAGCAGGGCTGTAATCATTGCGATCCACATGCAGGACAAGTGGGAAACAGTCTTCAGAAAGTGTCTTTGACATGTTAAAAGTGTCTACCATGCCAACCTCAGCAGGTGCAAGTGTGAATCCTACTCAGGAAAGTGGCTTCTATGAAAGGCCTCAAAGGAAAGAGAAGAGATTAGAGAGAAAATTACAGTGAGGCTCAGGAAGAGGTGGGGAACATGCAACAAGGGTGAAATGAAATATTTCTGAGTCAGGTTGCAAGATGAGAGCAAGTCAGACAGTGAGATTAGTTGAAATAGGTAGAAAACAGGTCAAGGAATATGTTGAGGTTGACTATCCTGTAGTCGGCCACATCTCGACATCTGCCCCTAGATGATCTCCAGGCACAGCCTGACAATGTAGTCTGTATCGCACTACAATAAATGGTGAGCAACCATTTTGCCAGCACTGAAAACATTGAGAAAATGAAAGAGGGAGAAATGTGTGGCAGAGCAGAGCATAAGTAGAGAGTTTAACAGTTTTAGCAAGGCAATGGCATCCCTTAGTGCGATCACAAAAGGAATATTTTCCCATTTTGGTCAATAAACTTCCCATTCATCTTGTTCCCTCATCCCTGCAGGAAAGAACATTGAAAAGGCACTTTAACTTGTAGAGAAGATTTCTGGGTTCTTATATAGCCATCAAGTGACATCAGTGACCATAATTCTATTTATTTTAAAATAGAAGTTAGAACTGTACAGTACTGCGGAACTGCAGCCCACCAAGTCTGCACCACAAGAACAATACCAAATTAAACTGAAAATCTACCACTTATCCCTGTCCATATCCCTTTATTCCCTGCACTCAAAGTATCTATTTAAAGCCTCTTAAATTCTTTTATTGTATCTGTATAGGGAAAAGACTGGTATATTAGGCCAAAGATAATGTGGATGGTATGAGACAGAAAATTGCAAAGGTCAATTTGACTTAGATTTCAGATTTATTGTCAGTGTACACACATGCCATCACATATAAGTAAAAACACAAAGCTGGAGAAACTCAGTAGGTCAAACAGTGTCCCTTATAGCAAAGTTAAAATTACATGTCTGACGTTTTGGGCTTGAGCCCTTCATCAAGGTATGGAAAAATGTCGCAGGTGTCCAAACAAAAGAGTGGGGGTGGGGGGTGGGGAGAGGTGTGACCACAGAGGCAGGAGGTGATAGAGAAAGGAGGGAGGGGACAGCAACGATGAAGGGGAGGAGGGATGGCTAGGTGAAAAGAGGGGGAAAGGAGGGAGGAGAACTGGAAATGGGAAGGAGAGAAAAAGAGGAGAGCATTAGAAGGCCACAAAAGGAGCACAAAGGAATCACATACAACCCTGAGATTCTTTTTCCTAGAGACCAAGCAGAATTACCACTTATTGACAGGGCATAAATAAACTGTACTCTACATACACATGTAAACAAATAAAGAAATGTAAAGAAACTGACTGTGCAATACAGAGAGAGAGAAAACTCCATAAAGTGCACAAGAGTCCTTAAACGAGTCTCTGATTGAGATGGTTGTTGAGGAGCTTGTTCCTTATTTTGGTGATGCAAGTCTTGTGCCTTGGTTACAACAACTGGGAAAAGTGATCAAAGGAATGACAGATGAGATTTTACTCTGACATGCAGAAACATTGTTTCCCATAGTTGAGGAGTCTAGGACAAGAGGGCACAACTTCAGGATTTAAGGTCATCCACTTAGAACAGAGATGTGAAGAAATTTCTTCAGCCAGAGGATGATGAATCTGTGGAATTTATTGCTGTTAGCAGTTGTGGAGGCCAAGTCATTGGGTGTATTTAACAGAGACCACCAAGGCACGAAAACCAACAAGGTCGGGTCAGATACAGCAATGAGCTCTCTGAACCCTTCTCCATTAACAATGGCGTGAAGCAAGGCTGTGTTCTCGCACCAACCCTCTTTTCAATCTTCTTCAGCATGATGCTGAACCAAGCCATGAAAGACCCCAACAATGAAGACGCTGTTTACATCCGGTACCGCACGGATGGCAGTCTCTTCAATCTGAGGCGCCTGCAAGCTCACACCAAGACACAAGAGAAACTTGTCCGTGAACTACTCTTTGCAGATGATGCCGCTTTAGTTGCCCATTCAGAGCCAGCTCTTCAGCGCTTGACGTCCTGCTTTGCGGAAACTGCCAAAATGTTTGGCCTGGAAGTCAGCCTGAAGAAAACTGAGGTCCTCCATCAGCCAGCTCCCCACCATGACTACCAGCCCCCCCACATCTCCATCGGGCACACAAAACTCAAAACGGTCAACCAGTTTACCTATCTCGGCTGCACCATTTCATCAGATGCAAGGATCGACAATGAGATAGACAACAGACTCGCCAAGGCAAATAGCACCTTTGGAAGACTACACAAAAGAGTCTGGAAAAACAACCAACTGAAAAACCTCACAAAGATAAGCGTATACAGAGCCGTTGTCATACCCACACTCCTGTTCGGCTCCGAATCATGGGTCCTCTACCGGCACCACCTACGGCTCCTAGAACGCTTCCACCAGCGTTGTCTCCGCTCCATCCTCAACATCCATTGGAGCGCTTACACCCCTAACGTCGAAGTACTCGAGATGGCAGAGGTCGACAGCATCGAGTCCACGCTGCTGAAGATCCAGCTGCGCTGGATGGGTCACGTCTCCAGAATGGAGGACCATCGCCTTCCCAAGATCGTGTTATATGGCGAGCTCTCCACTGGCCACCGTGACAGAGGTGCACCAAAGAAAAGGTACAAGGACTGCCGAAAGAAATCTCTTGGTGCCTGCCACATTGACCACCGCCAGTGGGCTGATAACGCCTCAAACCGTGCATCTTGGCGCCTCACAGTTTGGCGGGCAGCAACCTCCTTTGAAGAAGACCGCAGAGCCCACCTCACTGACAAAAGGCAAAGGAGGAAAAACCCAACACCCAACCCCAACCCACCAATTTTCCCTTGCAACCGCTGCAATCGTGTCTGCCTGTCCCGCATCGGACTTGTCAGCCACAAACGAGCCTGCAGCTGACGTGGACTTTTTACCCCCTCCATAAATCTTCGTCCGCGAAGCCAAGCCAAAGAGAGATAGGTTCTTGATTAGCCAGGGCATCAAAAGTTATGGGGAGAAGGTCAGGCAGTGGGGCTAAGTGGGAAAATGGATCAGCTCGTGATTTTATGGTGGGGAAGATTCGATGGGCTGAATGGCCTATTTCTGTTCTTGTGTCTTATGGTCTTAATTGCACCTTGGTCAGCATGGATGGGTTGAGGTGAAGGGCCTGTTTTTGCCCTGTAACTCTCTATAATTCTATGGCAATGACAAAGAATCTAATATTGCCTGAATTCTGCTCCCTTTGTGGGCCAAGCAAGTTGAAACTAATGAGCACCAACACTGGGACAGGAATGTTCAATTAAACATTTGCAAATTAAAAGGAGCTGAATGGTCAAGTCCAGAACATGAAGTCGATTTAATGCACAGAAAGAAAAACTTACCATCTATCAGCAGTGGAGAGCGGATGTAACGGGAAACTAGGATACTCTCGTCTGTAGTAATTTGGCTGGGCTGAAACATTACAAAGAGAAGGAACATGTTTGAGTGAATGAAACAAACTGATACCGACAACCAGGTCGCAACACTTCAGGGTTAAGGTTAGCTCATCTCTGGGAGGAGTATCGAAACAAGGTTCTTGTGATACAAACCCCAGCGCATGAGTCATTGAGTCAAGAGCCCCACAGAGGAGGCCCCAAGGTGATACCCAGTGAACCTCATTGGGCAGAAAGGTGTGGGGGAGAAGAGGCAAAAATAAAAAATAATCGAGCATTATTCTTCGAAAGGGCCTGATCAAACTCATGAAGATGCATCAAAGGTCCTCGGCACACCATTTCTCAGAAGGTAGCGCTCTCATAGGTTCAAATGCCCACCCCCTCAGCTGCCAGGCATCAGGCAACCACTACTTAGGTAAAGCTCTATTAAATCTCTGCCCACTCATCTCAAAACCATGCCTTCTAGTTTTAAACTCCTTTACCCTGGGGAAAAAGACTATTTAGCTTATTTCTTCCCCTAATGATTTTATAAATCTCTGCAAGGTTCCCCCCACCCCACCCGCGCCCCCCCCCCCACCCCACTTCAGCCTCCTACACACCAGGGAGTAAAGTCCCTGCCTATTCTTACAACTTGAGACTGCCAACACTGGTTACATTGTCCTGAATCTTTTTGACACCTTTTTAGCATAATGACATTTTTCTGAGAGTTGGGTGACAAAACATTGGCCCCCGCGGCAAACCAGTGGTTCCAGGCCTCCAATCTGAGCAGCAAGCCTTCACTTTTTTCTTTCTTTCTTTTGCTTGGCTTAGCGGACGAAGATTTATGGAGGGGGTAAATGTCCACGTCAGCTGCAGGCTCGTTTGTGGCTGACAAGTCCAATGCGGGACAGGCAGACACGGTTGCAGCGGAAAATTGGTTGGTTGGGGTTGGGTGTTGGGTTTTTCCTCCTTTGCCTTTTGTCAGTGAGGTGGGCTCTGCGGTCTTCTTCCTGTCTAACATCCAACCAATTTCATATTCAACTGGCCAGATCAAGCTGCATCCCATCAAATCCGACCTTTTCAGACTAAATAGCCTAGCTCAGTCCCACTTTGCTTCATTTAGTTATCCATAACCCACACATCAGAAGCCAATTTGCAGTGAAAGTGACCGATGATAAAATTCACCAGTTATGCCTGTCTGACAAAAAGGGTGTGGAAAGATTGACCTTATTTGGCATAAAAGGCGGTATGATTAAACACAGAACACTACAGTACAGGCCCTTCACCCCTCAATGTTGTGCAGACCATATATATTATACCCTCCCTGCCCCGTAACCCTCTATTTTTCCTTCATCCATGTGCCTGTCTAAGAGTCTTTTCAATGCCTCCAATGTTCCAGCCTTTGGCAAGCCATTCCAGCCCCCCACAACTCTCTGCATAAAATAACATACCCCTGATGTCTCCCCTAAACTTCCCTTCCTTCCCTTCGTACCCATGTCCTCTGGTGTTTGCTGAGAAACAAGTGCTAGCTGTCCACCCTGTCTATGTCTCTCATAATGCCTCTATCAAGTCTCCTCTCATCCTTCTACACTCCAAAGAGGAAAGTCCCACCTCTGCTAACCTGGCCTCATAAGACATGTTCTCCAATCCAGGCAACATCCTGGTAAATCTCCTCTGATCCCTCTCCATTGCTTCCACATCCTTCCTATAATGCATTAACATACCAGTTAACACACCCTGTTACAGCACCCAGCATCCAAGGTTAGAATCCTGTGCTGTCTGTAATGTTTGCACATTCTCCCTGTGTCTGCGTGGGTTTCCTCCCACCTTTCAAAATGTACTGGGGGCTGTAGATTGATTTGGGAGTAATTAGCACAGGTTTGAAAGTCCAGAATTGACTTCTAATGTGCTGTCAATAAAAAAAGCTCCTAATCGATCACACAGCAGCAATTCCCGACTTTCAGACAACCAGTAGCAGGCACCTCGAAGAACAGTCTCCACAAAATTCTCCAAATTCACTTGAAGGCTAAGCAGACCAACATCGCCTGATTCTCAACACAGATGATCTATTTCAAGCTTTGTCATAGGAAGAGATTTCCAAGTGACCTGAGCAAATGATTCAAGGATGTTCTCAAAATCTCTTTGGAAAAAAAATTGCAGCATTCTCCTACTCCTGGGAATCTGGAATATGACTGCTCTTAGTAATGAAGGAGCATTCAATAGCTCAACCTATGTGTCACCGTACACCAAAACCCAGCATAAACCTACCCGTTAGCTGCCTCACTGGGCAACCATTGCCCATCTATGGAAAAGTCAGTGGTTCCCAGGTTTCCTGCTCATGAATTACCACAGAATCTGAAGAACCAGGGAGGAAGCAAGTCAGCCTCGATTCCAAGTGAACTATCTTGTGCATGTGACTCTCCTGGTGTGAGGAGACAATGACCATTAATATGCTGCTCAACATCAAGGAGGAGTCATGGTCAATCTGGTCCTCATTTGGCATCCAATGAAATGGACTTAGAAAGGGTTGAAAAAAGGAATCCTAATATGTAGCTCACAGCAAGACAAAGGTTTCTCTCTGAGCTTAAAACATCAAGGCCAGTTGTGCACTTGTACCACAGCCTCGATTTTGAATCCAGGACCCCAGTGATGATGTCCTGCAGCACTTACACTGCTGACCAGGTAGACACCCCGGCCTCTGGATGATGCCACAGGTTTGACGATCCACGGTCCCTTATCCTTTGAATGGGCATCTTGAAGATAAAAAGCATCATCAACAATGTTGACATTTCTAACAAAAAAAATTATGCCAAAGACAATGGTACAGGACCTTGTTCTCCCACTGGGACCAGGAATGGAACATTTTGAATTGCACCAAGGAACTAGAATAAATCCCGGACCCTATCCCTTGGGAGGGATTAAACTAGATGTTTTCAAGGTAGTAGTGAACCTGTCGTGGGGCCCCAAGAGACTAGAATAGATCCAGGCTCACTATGTGACAAGTTTGGGGTTAAAATACAAAAGTCTGCAGACACCGTGGTTGAAGTAAAAACACAACGCTGGAGAAACTCAGCAGGCCAAACAGTGTCCTTTATATAGCAAAAGTAAAAATACAGAACCAACATTTTGGGCTTGAGCCCCTCATCAAAGTATGAGCAAAATGTAGACAGGCGTTCTTGATGAAGGGCTCAAGCCTGAAACTCTCATTCTGGCGCCTGCCCACATTTTGCTCTTAAATTCTAACCCTAAAATTGCAAAAACAATGTATCTATCCAGACTGACTGATCCTTAAGGATTAAAACTTTGGAAAGGTGTACTCTGAACAACCCAGTTGGTGTTGACTTTGTTTCCAACCTACAAGGACATTTTATCAGCAAGTTAGATGGAAGATCAAGACAGCTTTCTGACCAAAGGGAAATAAAACTGATGAATAAGAGTACTTTGCTCTTATTCAAATGTTTAAAAGGAATTAAAAGATTTATGTATATATGTGATTAATATGTCCTTTGTATTGTGAATGTGCGTGCACAGTGGTCCAAAGCAACACTGTTTCATTGGGTTGTATATATACTGTCAGATAATTAACTTGAACTGGAGGGAAAATATTGCAAAATAAGATGGGTGGACTAAGCTGATTGATTAACAATGATTAACAAGAACAGAGAGTACCTCCACAGTGCTCAAATGGAGCCTTAACAAGTGTTCCAAGCAAGAGGCCTGCACAGCTGCTCAGAAGAGAGTTAAAAGTCAAGCCTCAGATCAATCCTGGACAGCAGGCTTCTTTTGTGAAGAATATTATTAAATTTATTGAAGCTTTTAACAAAAGCAAAATACTGCTTCTGCAGATAATGCTGGAAATACTCAAGAGATCAGGCAGCATCTCTAGAGAAAGAAAGAAAATTAACCTTTCAATTAGAGGATCTATTGAAAAACATCATTATACTCCGTGTAAAAGAGATTCTCAATTTAAATGGTCATTGAATGGAACAAAATATTTAGGGATACGAGTAGATAATAATTTAAATAATATATACACAAGTTAAATTATAAACCCTTTACTTCAGAAAGTTGATGAAGATTTTTAAAAATGGATGGAATTTCCAATAACATTATTGGGAAGAGTTAATTGTATAAAAATGAAAATATTTCCAAGAGTGCAATATCTTTTTCAAACATTACCTACACCTCTTCCGCAAAAATTATTTTCAGGAATTAAATAAATAGGTAAGAAAATTTCTTTGGAAGGGCAAACTGTCAAGAGTATCGTTAGAAAATTTAACATGGCGATATGAATTGGGAGGTCTGCGAACTTCCACACAAATAAGATTTCTCTTCTTTTTATGAAGGAGAGAAATCAGCATGGATTAAAATAAAGATGTACAAGATAGGAGAGAAGCCATCAGAAAATTTTATATATAAATGGGAACCAAGATTAATATCTGAAGATGTGCCACTGTTGTAGCACAGGTTTGGATTAATATATGAAACAATGAAATGGAATAGGAATTATGGGTTAATTAAAATGCCTTAGATTCAAAACAGACTTATACCATTTACCATGAACAATAGACTTTTTAATGTTTGGCTCTCTAAAGAAATTAGAAATATAGACAATTGTTATGAAGAACAAAACAATGTCATTTGATCAATTAAAAAATAAATACTGCATACAGAATAATACAATATTTTGCTATTATCTATTAAAAGCATATTTAGGAGATAAATTGGGTCCAATGAAAGAAGTAAAATAGAAACTTTGATTTGTAATAGACTTACTAAGAAATTTACATCTGCTATGTACTTATTATTGCAAAAAGGAACTTTGAAGCAGAGAATACATAGGTCTAAACAGATGGAAAATTGGTTTGAATACAAATATTGTGGAGAAAAATTGGCAAGAATTATGATGATTGTATGACAAACACAATAAATGTTAGATATAGATGGGTTTAGTATAAATATTTGCATCAATTGTACCTTGCGCCACAAAAATTAAATAGATTTAAAGCATCCAAGGTTATGGGAAGAAGGCTGGGCAGTGGGACTGAGTGGGAAAATAGATCGGCTCCATGATTAAATGGTGGGGCAGACTCAATGGGCTGAATGGCCCATTTCTGCTCCTATGTCTTATAACTGGGGAACATACGGGATGAACCAGCCTATACATACATTGCTTTATTTAATGGAAGTTAGCACTTTCTCTCAATCAACAACACCAGTATGTGCCATTCAGTCTCCACTCGAGTCAGTCTTTCCCATTTTTCTCTCCAAATCTCCCCCCTTCCTATTTAAAACATGCTTTATATACTACTTCTCCCAGTCCTGATTAAAAATCAGTTCACTAAATGTTGTCTTGGAGTCAAGAAAATTCAAAATTCAGAAGTGCAAAGGGACTTTGGGATCCTGGTGCAGGATAACCTAAAAGTTAACCACCAAGTTGGATTGGCAGTAAAGAAAGAAAATGCTATGTAGGCATTAATTTCAAGAGGAGTAGTGTATAAGAGTAAAGAGGTGTTAATGAGGATCTATGGGGCACTGGTGAGACCTCATTTGGAGTAACTGTGTGCAATTTTACACCCCTTGTCTTCGAAGGGATGTCATGATGTTGGAGAGAGTCCAGAGAAGATTTACCAGGATGATTCCTGGAATGCAGGGACTAACATATGAGGAATGTCTTGCAGCTCTTGGACTGTGTTCATTGGAGTCTAGAAGAATGAGAGGGGATCTCAAAAACATTTTAAATGCTGAAAGGATTGGACAGAGTAGATGTGAATAAGATGTTTCCCTTGGTGGTTGAATCAGAGACAAGAGGGCACAGTTTTAGAATTAGAAGGTACCCATTTAAAACAGAGATGAGGAAAAATTTCTTTAGCCAGAGGGTCGTGGATTTGTGGAATTCGTTGCCACATCCAGCTGTGGAGGCCAGATGATTGGGGGAGTTTGAGGAGGAGACTGACAGGTATCAAATTAGTCAGGGTATCAAGGGATATGGGGAAGAGGCTGGAAAATGGAACTAGATACAAGAATGGTTTATCTCAGGGTGGGGTTGCGGAGCAGACTCGATGGGCCAAATGGTCTACAGCTGTTTCTTTACCTTGTGAAATGCTGCCTGACCTGCTGAGCAATTACCAATTATAGTCAAACATTACCTTTTGGGCACTTTCAGATTGTGGAAACAGACTTTAATTCTCAGTTTTCTTAATGATGGAAATGAACAAGAAACACATTAACTGAACAGTCTCCTTTGGGCTGGACTACAGTGTGAGAGTACAAAATCCTCTTACTCCATAATTCCTGATACTCAGAAGGGAGGATAAATGCCTGAGGTATAATGTTGAAGTGCTTGAAACCATGAGTTTGTTGCATGCGTTGAATATTTTTATACAATCGATCCTTTCTGGTCAACTCATACGATCTGGACAAGAACAAAAAAAAACGATCAATAAAGTGAAATAACAATCATATCCTCAAGCTTCTCAGAGTACAAAGTTGAGAGTCAGAGCAGAATCAGGTTTATGGTCATGAACGTGCGTGAAATTTGTTTTGCAGTAGCAATATTGTGTACTGCAGGTGCAAAATTGCTACAAATTACTTTTCTGTAAATACAATATTTAAATTAATTAATTAGTGCAAAAAGAAGTAATGTCTAGAGATCATTGTCCATTAAGAAATCTGACGGCAGAGGGGAAGAAGCTGTTTTTGTAATGTTGGGTATGCATTTTCAGGCTCCTGTACCTCCTTCCTGATGGTGGCAGAGTGAAGTGGACATGGCCTGGGTGGTGGAGGTCTTTGAGGACAGAGGTTGCTTTCTTTGGACACCACCTCTTATTGATTCGTTAATGGTCATGACGTCATTGGCTGAGTTCACAACTCTCTGTAGCCTGCTCCTGACCTGTGCATTGACCCCTCCATACCCGACAGTGATGCAACCGGTCAGAATGCTCTCCACACTCCACCTGTAGAAATTTGCAGAGTCTTTGGTGACAGACCAAATCTCCTCAAACTCCTAGCCACTGGCTAGCTTTCTGCATGATGGCACTGACGTGATTACCATTGATAGAACAGAAATGACTCGGGTAGCAAAATCCCTGCAGTGTTTGACGCCACTTTCCCACAACTCTGGGTAACCTGGATGGAATCCTGAACTCAAAGGCCGATTGCAGAGCTTCCATGTCTCCTGTGACTATTTGAGTTTCCCCTGGTGCTTTGGTTTCCTCCACAAGCCAAAGACATACAGCTTAGTAGATTAAGAGATACGAGACTGGGCGAAGGGTCCTGAATCGAAACATAGACAATCCATTTCCCTCCACAGATGCTACTCAACCTGAGTTCTTCCAGCAGATAGTTTTTTGGGGCCAAGTTTGTATATTATTTGACCACTGCCAATTTCCCTAAATGATGATGTGTGGCACAAGAATCAGGTGGGGTTGAAAAGGTGGGAGCTTATTAGGAATGAGAGGGGGAAAGACAGGATTCGTGCAGATGGTATTTGAAATTCAGCACAGATGCAATTGGCATAGGAGTGATACAAGAAAGTCTGTAGATGCTGGAAAGTGCAGTACATGGACAGGCTCTACGCCCATTGTTAATACACAAAAGTGCTGGAGAAACTCAGTGAGTCTCACAGTGTCCTTAGGAGGCAAAAAGATATAACCATGACAACGAGTGCAGGCCCAAAACAATGGTGGCCTCTGGTCACTGTGGGACCAGCTGACTTTCTCTACTTTGTGTATTAACAACGGGCGTAGAGCCTGTCCATGTACTGTACAACTCTCAAGAGTTAACGGCTAGAATTCCAATGGCATTATTAACATGCTTCATAGTGACAGTCCTCAACAGAAATTATAACTTAAAGATTGGACTAGATCTAAGACGAGGCAGCATGCAACTTCTATCATATTTCAGCCAATCACAATTTCAATTTTTTTTTTTTTAAAAAGAAAATTCTGCTGATAGATACAAAATCAAAATACATTAATATAAATAACAATATATCCACTGGTTTAGAATATTATGTAGAACTTTGCAAACATCCAGAAAAATTAAACTCAATGGTCTAATAGAAATAGCAACGTTTAGAAATCGAAGGTAGCAGAGGAACTCAGGAGTTCTTGTGCAAAATTCGCTAAAGGTTAACCTGTAGGTAGATTTGGTGGTAAGGAGACATTCATTTTGAGAGGTCGAATATAAAAACGGATGTAATGTTGGGACCTTACAAGGCAAGTCAGACTGCACTCAAAGCATGGTGAAGAGTTTTGGGCTCCTTATCTAAGGAAGGATATGTTGCCATTGGAGAGGATCACTAGATTGATCCCTGAAATGAAAGGCTCATCATAGGAGTTTTTGAAGACTCTCCGACTGTACTCAGTGGAGTTTAGAAGAATGAGTGGAAATCTCAGTGAAACCTGTTGAATGGTGAAAGGGCTGGAGAGAGTGGATTTGGAGAGGATGTTTCCTGTGGTGAGGGAGACTTGGACCAGAGGGCAAAGCCTCAAGAATACAAACCGAGATGAGAAGGAATTTCTTTACCCAGACGGTGGTGAATCTAGAGAATTCATTGCCACGGACGGCTGTGGTGATCAAGTCATTGGGTATATTTAGGAGGTCGCTAGGTTCTTGATTAGGAAGGGAATCAAGGGTTATCGGAGAAGACAGGAGAATGGAGCTGACTCAATGGGGTCTCATTTCTGCCAAGCATTCAAAGCAATAGGCTCATTCACTACATTATCTGCTCAAGCTGAACATGTACTTCAATTCGTGATCAATCTGGTTAAAGTCTGTTAGCCTTTCCAGCCTCTGCATTTTCACAAAGACACGACGTGATGACTCCCATTAAGGTAAAGAACGCCACTATGTGCGTTTTTTTTGGTGATAGCTCATGCACTGCCGGCTTTAATACCTATATTTACAGGTCATTACTCGAGGATCTGGCTTGAACTTCATTTCCCCATTTTCAAGGAATTTATTTCACCCAGCAAAATGTACCATTGGCAAAAATCTTGAAAATAGCCAAGTGTCAATGAACCTTGGTTTTCAAGAGATATTGAGACTCTGGTTAAGAAGAAGAACGGGACCATTGCCTGAAGAGGGCGCACAAAACCAGTGAACCGGTGCGGACTCGAAAGGCCAACATGGCCTGTTTCCGCTCCGTAAATGGTTATATGGAAGTCTATTCCACTTAGATGTGCCAGGCTCCACATTGATAACCCTCCCCACTTTCCATAGTTTAAAATCTACAAATTTTATTTAAAGCTATTACTCTAATATGTGAGCCATTTATGTACAAGATAAACAGCATTTCCTCACCATCCCAACACACGGTTGACATAGTGGTTCATGCAATGCTGTTACAGTGCCAGCGACCCGGGTTCAAATCCTGTGCTGTCTGTAAAGAGTTTGGACATTCTTCCCATGTCTGCATGGGTTTCCTCTGGGGGGCACAGGTTTCCTCCCATCATTCAAAACATACCGAAGGTTATAGGTCAATGGGTTACAATTGGGCAGCATGAGCTCATGGGCTGGAAGAGACTGTTACCGTGCTGTATGTCAAAATTATTATTTTTTTTTTTAAAGGGAAAGGTTCCATTATAGTCACATCGTACTACATTGTAGTGGCCTGTGCAGAGATGCAAACCAGCCTGCAAAATGGCCGACAAACACTGTCTGTGAGGACCTGGGGGTGACACCGGCCACCATCCCAGGTGTCCTCCACATAGCAGGAAGACTGGTAACTCTGGCGGGAACACCAACCAACCCAAGGTCAGTGCTCCGATGACACGGGGCCTGACGTCAGTGCCAGGGGCCCATACAAGCAGAACTGTCAGTGCAATAAAGCAGTCTTTGACTCCTCATGTGTGTGAGTGTGTCCCTTCCACACTCGTCGTAGCGAGAATGTTACACTGATGACCCCGACAGGTACAACCGGAAGGTGACAGATCAAGCGGAGCCAGCGACCATCCACAAGGTCTCGCTCTGTGGCTTCCAACATTCTGAGTGTCACAGCTGCACGTGTGGTTGGAGCAGGTTGAGGCTCAATTCCAGCTTCGCTACACCACCGCTGACAATGCCTGTTACTTCTACATCATGAGCATTCTCGATCAAGACACAGCGGCAAGGGTTGAAGATTTCCTACGGCAGCCTCCAGACCGAGGCAAATACATGGCCCCTCAAAGAGCTACTAATCCACAATTGCTGGAAATGGACATATAGGGGGACAGGGCCCCATCCACCCTAATGAGTAAGATCCTCTTATTAATGAAGGGCCACAAGCCTGCCAGTTCTTCGAGCAGATCTTTCTGGAGCAGCTGTCTGAGGATTATATGGCTCTTGCTCACAGATGAAGACTTCAGCGACCTTTGGAGGGTCACTGCCTGGGCAGACATGCTTGAGAGAGTAAAAAAGGACACCAGTGCCATGGTGGACCACATCAACAAGCCCCGCGAACAACCCCCAGCGAGATCAAGGCCAAAGGAGAGGCAAGTGAACAATCTGGGACAGCTATGCTACTGCCATCAGCAATGGGGTGCAGAGGGCTGTTGATGCCACCCACCCTGTGGGTTTTTGGGAATGCCCTAGCCAACCATTGTTGATGGCTGCAGCGATTGACCCAGGTGATTGACCCAGGTCTGAGACTCACTGTTGGGCAGGAGTTTCCTGGTTGGCATGGGCACAGAGATAAGCATCCTAGCCCCTGTTGGCCTCGACACTTGCAATGGCAAGCAGGGCCTAACACCGAGAGCAGTCAACAGCTCCTGCATTCAAACTTTCAGGACCTGCACCATCCCCCTTTGTTTCAACAACGGCTGCTTTACCCTCATGGTAGTGGTGCAATCACTCCTGAGGGCCAACTTCCTCCGGGCCTACTGCTTGATGGTCAATGTCAAGGGAAGCCAGAACCTTTCAGACTCTGCCTCTGGGGGAAGCCAAGCTACAAGCCCCCCCACCTGGATTCTATAATGCTCTCAGATATCCTGGTGGAGTTTCCCTCAATAGTGACGCCATAGTTCTCTGCGGCCAACCCAAAGGAGGCAAGCCACCACAAACTGACCCAAGGCCCTCACTCCACGAAAAGCTCAGTAAGGCGAAGGAGGAGTTCAAAAAGATAGAGGAGCTGGAGATTGTGGGGTGCTCCAAATGTCCCTGGGCCTCTCCCATCCACATGGTACCTCAGTCAGTAGGGGGTTAGAGACCATGTGGAGACTACCGTCACCTCAATGAGGCCACCACACCAGACAGATATCCTGTGCCCCACATCCAAGACCTTGCCACCAACCTAGACAGGGCACGGGTGTTCTCCAAGGTGGACAAGGGGGTACTACCAAATCCCAGTTCACCCCCAGGACGTCCCCAAGACTGCAAAACCTTTCCAGAGGCTGATGGACACGGTGGGCCGGGACCTCCCATTTGCGTTCATCTATTTGCCGCAACCGCAAAACCACACTGCCCATCTGAGACAACTGTGCACCTGTCTGAGCGAGTTCAGGCTGACCATCAACCCCGTTAAGTGCCAGTTCGATCTGGACACCAGCAACTTTTAAAAAAAATATTTTATTTATATTTTCACACAAGCTTGTACATTGTTAGTGCCATCCAGGCAACTCGTATGCAAATTCACATATACTCCATTCTCATTATTGACTCTGCACATAGGCTCGTGTCTTTTCCAGCCCCCCCACGTCTAATACAAGACAGCTCATCCAGACTTCAACCAAAACTTTCTACACCAGGGAAATAAATATTAGGGAACGGAAATTGCCATGGTTCGGCGGGCGGCCATTGGGCTGATAAACATTCCCGACTTTCCTTGATCGGGGTTAGTGCTGGGGGGAGGGGGGGAGGAGGACGCCACAGCAGAGAACTATCAATCACCGCCATACGCCTATGTGGTGCATGTATGACTGCCATATCCTTCGAAAGGTGTCATATTTGTTTCTCAAATTATGTCATTTTCTGCAGGGGAATGCAGCTCTGCACTTCCGTGCTCCATCGCTTGATACCAAGACTAGAGTCGGACTTCCAGGTAGCCGCAGTGCACTTCCAGGCCACTGCCAATACAATTAACTCAAATTGTATTTGAAATTTGAACAGCTTCATTGTAAGCCTTGTGTCCATTATGCTGGACACCATCAACTTCCTGGGACTACCGTCAACTAACAGGGTTAACAGGCACAGGGCTACATCCCCTTCTGAGAAGGATGAGGTAATCCGGCACTTCACGAAGCAACGCACAGTGAAAGGGCTGCAGGAATTTGCCGGTATGATAAACTTTTACCACAGGTTCATACCAGCAGCGACACACATCATGCACCCCCTCTTTGCGCTGATGACCAGCAAGGCAAAAGACATTGCTTGGGACGAGGAGCTCTCCAGGACGTTCCAGAGTGCCAAAGACATGCTTGCCAATGCCACCCTCCTGGTCCAGCCCAGTCCAGAGGCACCTACCACTCTAACTATCGACGCCTCCAGCACAGCGGTAGGGGGCATGCTCCACAATCTACTGACTTTCGCCTTCCATAAGGTATCAGACCTGTGGTTGTCCCAACAGCAGACACTTGTCCCACATGTCCGAGTTTACCACAGACATTCAACATATCGCGTGGAAAAACAACGTAGTAACTGACTCTGTCTTGCTCCGCAATCGAGTCGATACATGCCCTGTCCCAAGGGGTCGATTATGTGGCCCTCGCCAAAGCACAGCAGCAGGAGCCTGAGATCCCCACTTACAAGACTGCTGTCTCCAGTCTCAGGGTGGAGGACATCCTGGTCGGCCCAGGTAACCTGACACTGCTGTGCGATGTTTCTACCGGCAGCCCCCACCCTATCATGGCTGCATGGAGGTGCCAGGTTTTTGAGGCTATCCACAACCTGGCGCATCCCGCCATTCGCACCACAGTCAAAATGGTGGCCAACAGGTTTGTCTGGCATTGCCTCCATAAACAGGTCAGCCAGTGGGCTAACACCTGCACAAACCATCAGTCCCTCCAAACTGAGAGTCGCCACTTTGTCCAGTGCCAGCACCTGTTATTCCCCCAAGCAGTCTCCCCTCCTGAGCCTGCTTAATTTCCAAGATCAGACAATCTCATGCACATTCAAGGCTATTAGGCTTCTGCACTTTCACAAACAACAAAGACACTCTCATTTTCAATCATAATCACAAAAGCATCACTATCCACTCAGATCATCAGGAAATATTGACGGACAGGAATTGGTCTGTTGCAGAACACTCAGAGCACAGCTCCCTGTTAGCATGGTTAGTGCGATGCTGTTATAGCGCTGGCGACACTGGTTTGAATCTGACCCTGTCTGGATGGAGTTTGTACGCTCTCCTCATGTCTGCGTAGGTTTCCCTGAGTGCACCAGTTTCCTCCCACCCTCCAAAACATACAGGGCTAAAGGTTAATTTGGGTATAATTGGGTGGAAGGGTTTAAATGGCCAGAATAGACTTCTACCATGCTGTAAGTAAAATTTAAATTTAAAATATAGGAGGTTGCAGGAGGGCCAGAGGGAACACCCATGGAAAATACAGACAAGCAGTACAATAGGTTCAAATTTGACAGAAAAAGCACAAGGAATCAAGCAAATGGATGGATGAGGAAGAAACAAGGTCGTTTAGATGTGTACCTGGGAAAGTGGTTGACTTTCTGAAACTCCAGTAGTGTGCGTAATAAATAAGGTTTCAGATGGGAGCCAGTCCACATAAGGTTGAAATCATTACTGTTGGGATGGACCTGTATGTAAAGATAAAACAATCAAGTCGATGTTAGAATTAACTCTTGCTTATGGGATGGATGCCAGTATATTCAAAAAACAGAAACAATGCGCTGAGGTGGAGATATCAAGCATCAACTGAGAGATAAATAACTATTCTCAATGGAAATCAGTATATGAAAAATGTGACATTACAGTACTTCAGACAGATCTTTTGATGGACCCAGAGTAATTTATGATTAGTGTTGGAGCAGACCTGGGAGATTCAAGAGCAGATAGCTGTTGGATTGAAACTTGTAGAAAGGCAGTAGCGAAAGAGATTCTGACCAGGGTCCTTCATCATGATGGCAGTCTTGGAGGCAGGATCTCACATAGATGGTTTCAATGGACAAGAGGCTAGTGCCCATGATGGCCTTGGCTTGATTTGACATCTTCTGCAGCTTTTTACATTCCTGGGGACTTCAGTTTCCAAACCACTCTATAAATGTTCCACAGTAACATGTAGTTCACAAGAGTATTCAATGGCATCTCAAATCTCCTCAGACTTCAGAAAGCAGAGGCTTTGATGCACCTCCTTCATGGCACCTCCATCATGTGCCAGTTCCAGGAGAGATTCTCTGACATTTGGACTCCCAGGAACCCCAATCATCCATAAACAAAGACAGGCGTGTCATTCCCTTGGCCTCTCCTTCTTGAAGTCCACAATGAGCTCCTTAGTCTTCCCAACAATGAGAGCAGGATTCTCAATTTCCATCCTATATTCTGACATCATTTCCCATTCCATAGAAGAAAACAGATCAAATGAGATTAGTACTGAGGCTTCACAGTCACTGTGGACAAGGTAGGCCTAGAGTGTCCATGTCTGGGCTACACAATTCTATTATTCTATGATTCACACAGGTCTACAGGTGTGGACTCAATGAGGGCCAGAGCAGAGTCACAGATCAAAAACACAAAGGCCTTTCAATCCACCATGCCCATGTTGACCATCACTTAGTCTGTGGTCTTCTTGGCCTTGGAAATTCAAGTACTTGACTAGATCGCTCTAAAATGCTATGCCAGTCTCTGGCTCCACCATGCACGAGGGTAGTGTGTTCCAAAATTTAACAACTCTGAGTCACGATTCTTCCTGAGGTTGACAAAAATCACTCATTTTAGACACCTACAATAGGAGAAAATGTTTCCACTACATTACACTAACCCTAATAGAGGTCCTTGTAATTCTATCTTCAGTTCTGGTCTCCTTACGTGAGGAAGGATGTACTGGCTTTGGAGGTTGTCCAGAGGAGGCTCACCAGGTTGATGCCAGAGATGAGGGGGTTAACCTAAGAGGAGATATTGAGGCATCTGGACTGACCTTGCTGGTATTCAGAAGAATGAGAGGGGATCTTGTGGAAACAGATAAAATTATGAAAAGTATAGATGAATAAGGTAGGTTGTTTCCATTTATGGGAGAGACAAGAACAAGGGGGCAGAGCCTCAAGTTTCAGGGAAGTAGATTTAGGGCAGAGATGAGGAGAAACTGCTTTTCCCAGAGGGTGGCAAATCTGTGGAATTTGCTGTCCATTGAAACAATGGAGGAGACCTCAGAAAATGTTTTCAAGACAAGGTTGGATAGAGTTTTACACAGTAAGGGAATAAAGGGGTATGGGGAATGGCAGAGCAGGCTATACAGGCCAGATGGGCTACTCCTGCTCCCATTTCTCTTATTTCTTATATACACCCCTCAGCTCCTGTCTACATTTAACTACGACATTCTATACCGCCCCAGGAGACTCAAATTAAATTAAATTGTACTGACAATAACCCCACCAGCAGTGCGAGTATAAGACAGCTTTAATAAACTAATATGGACACAAAGAGGTCTTGTCTCTCTGCAAGACCAACCTGGAAGACTTTATAGACAAGGTCACTGGGATGACCCCTGGTGGCCTAGTGGTGTAATTACATATTACCACAGTTCCAAAATAAAACAAACCCAATCTATTCAGTCTCTCCTCACAAATGAGATAAATGTGGCAACACTGGCAAAAAAAAAACTCCAGAACCTGAAAGTAAAAACAGAAAATGCTAGAAATACTTGGCAGATCAGACAGCTGTGGGGAGAGAAACAGGACTAACGTTTCAGGTCAAAGACCTTAGTCAGAACTGGGAAGGAGACAACAGAGCTTGTTAAGCTGCAAGGAGGTTGACCGAAGGTTGTGCGATGGGGCACTTACAAAAACATGGGTTAGCATGGAGAGAAGCTGTAAACAAGATCACTGTTACATTGAGACAAACAGAGGCTAGAGGAACAGCACCTAACACCTAGGCATGTTGCAGCCTTCTGGACTCAATACTGGTCACTTGATTTCTCAGTCATCCATCTGTGACATTAGGCAAGCTTGCTGTTTTTTTCCCCTCCCTTTTTAAAATGTCTCTGGGAGTGGAGGACATTCCCAGATTGACCTGCCGGGCATGGCTTCTGTTTTTAAAGAGATAGATTGTGAGGATTCAGTACAGGTCACTTCACTAACAGATACTTACACCACATTTCATTTAAAATGCAAGAGCTTTCAGACACCAGTGACTTTGCAAAAGACAATGGAACTGCTTTGGAAAGAATTTCAAAAGAAGGTGCAAATAGATAATGTTCACAATCAGAGGCTGATAAGATCTTTCAATGGGTTTGTAAAAGTTATTTGGCTTTTACAAGCAGAGAGAGGAAAGAAAACAGGATTCTTCTGAGAGAGGGAGGGAAGTCAGTTCTACAGTGGCTTTTGAGGCTGCAACATGGCAAGCTGGCAGGCTTGTTGAAAACCCCATTTTAAAGATGGGTTGAGAGTTCTGACTTCAGCCTGTTGAAAACCCTTGTAGTCCTTACAAGAGGAAATGGCTGGCTAGAGTTTTTTCTCTTGAAATAAGGGAAATAAGAGGAACTGTGGTGACCTAGAAGAGGATATTATTTGGAAAACCTATGATGGGGCAAATTTCTTCAGCAAGACACTGAAGTGGCTGATCGGAGGAAATCAGTTTGTGTGTGTGTCCAACAAGCAACAAATATCTCTCTGGAACCAACAAAAACCTTCCTGAGTGGTAACCATTTTTTTAATGCACCTTCTTTCTTTCTTTTCTTTGGCTTGGCTTCGCGGACGAAGATTTATGGAGGGGTATGTCCACGTCTGCTGCAGGCTCATTGGTGGCTGACAAGTCCTATGCAGGACAGGCAGGCACGGTTGCAGCGGTTGCAAGGGAAAATTGGTTGGTTGGGGTTGGGTGTTGGGTTTTTCTTCCTTTGTCTTTTGTCAGTGAGGTGGGCTCTGCGGTCTTCTTCAAAGGAGGTTGCTGCCCACTGAACTGTGAGGCGCCAAGATGCACGGTTGGAGGCGATATCAGCCCACTGGCGGTGGTCAATGTGGCAAGCACCAAGAGATTTCTTTAAGCAGTCCTTGTACCTCTTCTTTGGTGCACCAGATCCAGGTGAAGATTCATAAATGTTAAATTCTGTGCACACTATAAGAATTGCCTGATACCAGTGAACTTGGAGAAGTGAATGACTCAATTATTAAAGCAAAAAACTTTCCTGAACATATACACATACGCTTAGAATTAGAAGGGGGTTCTGTTAATAGTAATAAGTTAAAGTTCGATCCTGTTTTTATGTTTAAAGAAAATTAAAAGCAACTTTTGTTTAATAAACCATCTGTCTTGGTGAATTTCTATTGCTGCTAGGTTTTGGGGTTCTCTGGGCTCGTAACACTGTCCACGTTCTCCCTGTCAATCTGCTTCCATTCACCCAATGGCCAGATCTTGTTCTTTGCGGCTTATCCCCATGGCCACGCCAGCTTTACCCTTCAGAAACATCCTGACTCCCTCACTCTCCCTGCAACTTTACAAGCTTCCCAGTTCTGACAAAGGATTAACTCTCACTTCACACAGATGAAGCCCGTCCTTCAACAGACACGACCACGTCCTTCAAAAGTGTGGTGACCAAAATTGTACATAGTACTCCAGCTGTAATCTCACAAATGTTTCATACAAATGTTCCCTTCTCTCGCAGTGTAAGCCCAGGCTAATACAGGTAGGTCACTCATATGCCTTCTGACCTACTTGATCCACCAGTACTGCCACCTTCCAGGATCTTTGGACATGACAGGGACTCTCTGCTCCTCAATACCTCCTAGCCACCCAACATTGATCTGTATGTCCTATCTTTATTGGCACACCTGGTGGAGAGTATCACCTCACACTTCGCAGGATTAAATTCCATCCGCCACTGCCTTGTCCATTTTACCAACTGATCAATAACACCCTGTAATCAAAAACTAATCTCCTTACTATCACCACCACCAGTTTACACATCATCCGCAACCTAATTAAATCAGACCTCTTACATCCACATCATACATATATAATGAACAGTAAGAGTCCCTTACTCATTATAGGAAGCAAAAAAACAAATGGTGGGGGAACTCAACATGTGAAGTAGCTGTGTGAAAGAAGAAGAATATCAGTTGCATCTTCTGCCTCCAATTGCCTGACAAATTTGGATCTAATTTTTCAAGGTCTTGGACCCCATGGGCTTGAACCTTTCAGGCTAGTGTCCCATGTGGGACCTTGGCAAAGGCCATAAAAGACTAGGGAAACTACCCTCCATGACATAAATAGCTCAGTCGTGGAGAGAGTAGCGAGCACCAAAGTCTATCTAAGAAGTGACCTATTGTGGACATTTGACATCTCCTCACCCATCAAGAAGGCTCAACAGCAACTGCACTTCCTGATAAGACTGCAGTTTGCAAGGCTACTGACCACCATCATGTCAACTTTCTACAGGAACTCTATCAAGAATGTCCTGACTGGCTGCGTCACAGTGTGGTACAGTTACTGCAGAGAAATGGATCGGACGCCAATCCACAAGACCAGCAGAGAAGAACAATGGGGTTTCCCTTTCCCCACCCCCCCCCAACAATCAATGTGACCTACCGGGAGAAGGCGGCTCACAAAATCGTTGAGGACACCTACCAGCCCACACGCAGGATCTTTCCCGTCAGGAAAAAGATACAAGAGTATCAGTGCCAGCACCTCCAGACTGAGAAACCACTTCTTCCCACAGCAGTGAAACTGCTGAACCACTGAAATAAACTGTTCACAAACAATCCAAAGCTATACTATTTATTAAACAACATTTATTTTTATACATGTACATAGAACAATACAGCACAGTACAGGCCCTTCGGCCCTCGATGTTGTGCCGACCCATATATGCCTTCCTAAAAAACAGTACTAAACCCTCCCTACTCCACAACCTTCTATTTTTCTTTCATCCGTGTGCCTGCCTAAGAGTCTCTTAAATGCCCCCAATGTTTCAGCCTCCCCCACCACCCCCAGCAAGGCATTCCAGGCCCCCACAACTCTGTTAATAAATAATAATAGATAGATAGATGAATGGATAAATAAATAAATAAATAGATGGTGTTTGCTATTCCTCCCCTGGGAAACAGGTGCTGGCTCTCCACCCTATCTTTGCCTCTCATAATCTTGACGACCTCTATCAAGTCTCCTCTTTACTTCTACCCTCCAAAGAGAAATGTCCCAGCTCTGTTAACCTTGCCTCATAAGACTGGTTTTCCAATCCAGGCAACATCCTGTAAATCTCCTCTGCACCCTCTCCATAGCTTCCATAAAAGCTGAACATAATACTCTAAGTGTGGTCTTATCAGAGATTTGTAGAGTTGCAACTTGACCTCTCTACTCCTGAACGTAATGCCCCTATTAATGAAGCCCAGCATCCCATGGGCCTTCTTAACTATCCTATTAACCTGTGCGGCGACCTTGAGGGAATAATGGATTTGAACACAAAGGTCCCTCTGTTCATCCACACTCTTAAGTAACCGACCATTAAATCTGTACTCAGCCTTTTGGTTTGTCCTTTCACAATGCATCACCTCACACTTATCCAGATTGAACTCCATCTGTCACTTTTCTGCCCAACTCTTCATATCCTCTTATAACCTTCAACAACCTTTAGCTCCATCCGCAACTCCTCCAACTTTTGTGTCATCCACAAACTTACTGACTCATCCTTCCACCTCTTCATCCAATATATTTATAAAAATCACAAAGAGTAGGGGTCCCAGAGCAAATCCTTGTGACAATCCACTAGTCACTGACCTCCAGGCAGCCTTCCACTACTACTCTGCTTTCTACAGGCAAACCAATTTTTTTGTTCACACAGCCAAGGTTCCACCATGCCTCTTGACTTTCTGAATGAGTCTCTCATCCATGTAGACCACATCTACCACCCTAACCACGTCAATTTATTTTGTTAACTCCTCAAAAACCTCAATTAGAGTCATGACCTTCCCTTCACAAAGCCATGCTGACTATCCTTGAGTAGACTGGACTTCTCCAAATGCTCATAGATCCTATCCTTAACCCTCTCAATAAGTTTTCACACCACCTGATGCAAGACCCACTGGTCTATAATTCCCAGGATTCTCTGTGTTACCTTTTTAAAAAAAGGATCTACATTTGCCGTTCTCCAATCCCCCGGCACTTCCCGTGGCCAAAGAGGACTCAAAGGTCATAGATACTGCCCCAGCTATCTCTTCTCACTTCCCACAGCAGCCTGGAGTATATCGCATCTGGCCCCATAGACTTATGAAACCTGATGTTTCTAAGAAGATCCAACAGTTCCTGTTCCTTGATCTCCACAATGTCCAGCACACATTTCAACCTCATCGTGATCAAGGTCCTTTTCTCTGGTTAATACTGATGCAAAGTATTCATTTTGGACCTCCTGCACCTCCTTTATCCTTTAGTAATCCCACCTTCATTCTCGTCACCCTTCTGTTCTTCACATACGCATAGAATGCCTTGGGGTTCTCCTTAATCCTACATGCCGAGGCCTTCTCATACCATTTTTGAGCTCTCCGGAGTCCTCTCAGAATCAGAATTTATTGCTCTGAACAAGTCACGAAATTTGGTGTTTTGAGGTAGCATCACATTGCAAACATTCATACCATGAACCATCTTACAACACTAATATATATTAAAAAAAATAGGGCACAAAAAGTAAGGCCGTGTCTTTGGTTCATTGATCATTCAGGAATCTGATGGCAGCAGGGAAGAAGTTGTGCCTGTGCCACTGAGTGCTTTTGGCTCCTCAAGATTCAATTCATTGTCATAGTAATAAAACAATCATGCCACATGAAATTTCTTTTTGCCTGCTGCAAGGCAGACAGACTTACCACTGGCAGGAATTGCCTCTTACAGTCAGAGAGAGAGAAGGAAAAGAGAGCCCCCCAGAGTCACTGAGTGCCTCTAGATTCATCTCCACCACTGCCACAGCCCTCACAGCCATACAGAGTCCAGACCAAACCATTAGAAAGCAGAGCTCCAGATCTGAACCTCTGACACGATCAGGAACACTTGGCACCTGGTTCCGATACCTTCTGCCAGTTCAAGCCAATCTCCAGCAGTCCATAGCCTAGTGCGAGTCTCCCGACAGCAATCTCCAGCAGCCTATAGCTTCCGCAGTTCTTCGCCTCATCTCCTGTACCTCCTTCCCGATGGTAGCAGAGTGTCTTTGAGACTAGAGGCTGCATTTTTAAGACACCACCTCATGATGGAGTGAAGTCTGATGCTTGTGATGACACTGGCTGAGTTAACAACCTTCTGGAGTTTTTTTTTCTTGTCCTGAGATTTAGCTCTTCTGTACCAGACAGTGATGCTCTCCATGGTACACTCGTGTAAGTTTTAGAGTCTTCGGTGATGTACCGAATCTCCTCAAACACAAAGTATAACCGCTGGTGAGCCTTCTTTGTGATTGCATCAACATGGAGGCTCCAGGACAATGTTGACACCCAAGAATTTGAAGTTCTTGACCCTCTTCATGACTGAGCCCTCGATGATGACTGGGTCATGTTCCCGGACTACCTCCTAAAGTCCACAATCATTCTCCTTGGTTTTGCGAACGTTGAGCGCAAGGTTGTTGATGTGACACCACTCAAAGAGCCGATCTATCCCCCTCCTGTGTGCTTCCTCATTGCCATTTGTGATTCTGCCAACAACCATTATGTCATCAGTAAACTTGCAGATAGCATTGGAATTATGCCTGGCCACACAGTCGTGATGTATAATGAGTACAGCAGTGGGCTAATCATGCATCTTGAAGTGCATGTGTGTTGATAATTAGTGAGGAGGAGATGTTGCTTCCAGTGGAAAAACTCAAGGATCCAGTTGCAGAGGAGGGGTACAGAGCCCCAGTGTTTGCAGCTTCTTGGCCAGCACTGAGAAAATAATGTGTTGAAGGCTGAGCTGTAGTTGACGAAGAGCAGCTATATTTATGAATTGCTGTTTTCAAGGTGATCCAGAGCTGAGTGGAGAGCCAGCGATATTGTATCTGCTGTGGAGCCTTTGTGACGGTAGGTAAAGCGGATCCAGATCTTTGCTTAGGTTAATTCTGTCCATGATCAGCTTCTCAAAGCTGTTTATCTCAGTAGAAGTTAGTGCTAATGGGTGGGAGTAGTTGAGACAGCTCACACCACTCTCCTTGGGTACCGGGGATGATTGAAGTGCTTTTGAAGCAGACGGGAAGCTCCTTCCTGGCTATCATATACTTTTCCTGAGCCCTTCCTGTTTCTTGCTTCCTATATCTAACGTATGGTTCCTTCTTCCTCTTGACCAGTTGCCTGACTTGTTTCATTAACTACAATTCCCTTTTCCTACCATCTTTTCCTTGTCCCAGTGAGACAAACCTATCTTAAACCCTGCTTAAGTTGCCCCTAAACTCCCTCCACGTTACCTCTGTGCTTTCACCCTTGTTCCCAATTTCCTCTCGCTAGTTCCTGCCTCATCCCTTTGTAATTAGCCCTTCCCCAGTTAAACACCTTCCCCGTTTGACTGTTTATATCCTTTTCCATAACTATGTTGAAACTCAGGGAGTTGTGGGCACTCTCACCAAAAAGCTCTGCCACCGAGAGCTCCACCCCCTGACCAGGTTCATTCCCCAGAACCAGATCCGGTCTGGCCTCTCCTCTCGTCGGCTGGTCCACACGGTGTCAGGAATCCTTCTTGGACACACCTGACAAATTCAGCCCCACCTCTCCCTCTTGCAGTCAGGAGGTGCCATAACGACAACCCTGTATTTCTTGCTTCAATCCAAAATATGCCTGCTTTTCTGCCCCTCGGTATCCCGAGGGCTATTTGGGGCCTACAGATGACTCCCAGCACAGTGAGAGCTCCCTTCCTATTTCTGATTTCCAACCACATCGACTCAGTGGACCCTCCCTCTGCAGCCTCCTCCCTTTCGAAAGCCACGATACTATCCCTGAGCAGTAATGTTCCCCCACCCCCCCCCCCCACCCTATTCTACCTCCCATCCCATTCTTTTTAAAACACCTAAACCCAGGTACCTGCATCAGCCGATCCTGCCCTTCCTCCAGCCAACTCTAAAGTCATAACATCGTAGTTCCAAGTACCAATCATTGCTCTGTTCATTACCTTTATTCCTATACTCTTAGCATTGAAATGTACACATTTCAAACCCTCCAACTGATTGCCTTTATGTTTTGACCCCTGCCTGCTCTTTCTCAACAATTCAGAGCTCATAGCATCATGCTTCAGTCATTCTACCCTAATCTCTGCATTCACATTCTGATTCCTGTCCCCTGCCAAACTATATTAAACCCTCCCCATCGGCTCTAGCAATCCCGCCCGCCAGGAAATTGGTCCCCCTCCAGTTCAGGTGCAGCCCGTCTTTTTTGTACGGGTCAGACCTTCCCCAGAAGAGATCCTAATGATCCAGAAATCTGAACCCCTGCCCCCTGGGACCAACTCTTCAGCCACACATTCATCTGCCACAACTTCTTGTTCCTACTCTCTCTGCCACGTGGCACAGGCAGCGATCCCAAGATTATCACTCTTGAGGTCCTGCTTTTTAACTTATTTTCTAACTCCTTATATTCCCTCTTCAGGACCTCATCCCTACTCCTATCTATGTCAATAGTTCCCACGTGGACCACATCTGGCTGCTTACGCTCCCCCTCCAGAATGCTATGAACTCGATCAGAGACGTCCTTGACCCTGGCACCTGGGAGGCAACATCCCATCTGAGAGCCTCTATTTCGTTCACATAACCTCCTATCTGCTGTCCTAACCAATGAATCCTCAATTACCACAGCTCTTTTCTTCTCTCCCCCACCAGTTCCTTTCTGATCCGGGGGCCCATCCCCTGTGCCATTGATATATATGGTAGGTATCATTTCTTTGTATGTGTGTCTGCATGTTTTTTGCATCAAGGACCAGAGAATGCTGTTACGATGGGTCACACTTGTACAATTGGATGATAACAAATTTAAACTTGTTCTTTCTCATCTGTCTTACACCTACTCCCCCAAACCTCGAGGCCATGCCCCTTCCTACTAGTCTCACCTACCAATGGAAACAGCCTCTCTGATTCAATCTTATCTATTCTTTGATCATTTTGGATGTTTCTACAGGAATCCCTTTCATTCTTATTTCCAGTGAGTGTAATCCCAAGTGACTTATTCTTTCCAACCCCCTCATCTTTAGGATCAACCTGGTGAACTTCCTCTGCACCACCTCCAAAGTTGGTCTTTTCTTTCTCAAGAAAGGAGGCCAGATTGCACACAGTATTCCAGACAAACCAGAGCTCAAACTGGGGCCTGGGTGCTGGTCAAACTTTATCCTGTTGTCTCAGGTATTGGTGCCACATGAACAGTAATAAGAGGAGGCATTGATATATATCATGAAGGCATACTCAGATGAGCAGTCAACTGAACAAGTGACATTTCAACTTCAAACTTACCTCGTGGAAGCCGTGTACTGTCAAAATGCTGCGCACCAGTCTACTCTCAGTGCGTATGATCTTGTACGCCAGGTGATATCGCTCTGTGTAATGAGGGAAGGAAAAGAAAAATAGCAGATTGTGCCAGTAAAATTATAAACAAAAACTGTAAATCTGTACAATAGATCTGGGAGACAGTGAAGAAGGTTGTCTAAGGTTACAACAGAATAATGAATCTGGGAAAGTAGAGGAACAGTAGATGGAACTTAACTCAGATGAGTGTGAAGCGTTGCATTTTTGGAAGTTAAACCAGGGCAGTACTTGCACAGTGAATGCAGGTCCCTGGAGAGTGTTGTAGAACAGAAAGACTTAGGGTTACAATGCATCGTTGCATGACTCGGGATGGTGAATACACAAGGCATGCTTGTCTTCATTGGCTGTTACTTTCACAAGAGTTGGGATGTCATGCTACAACTGTACAGAATACTAATTAGACCACAAAACAGAGTTTTGTGTGCAGTTCTGGTCACCATCCTACAGGAAGGGTTAAACCAGAGGAGGGTGCAGAAAATATTCACCAGGATATTGATTAGACTGGAGGGCTCAAGTTATAGAGAGAGGCTGGATAAGCTGGGACATTCCTCCCTCCAATGAAAGGGTGTGAAGAGTGATCTTATTCAAGTTTATAAAATCAATAGAAATATAACTGAATTCAAAACTTGTAGCTCTGTTAAATTGTTTTGACTGAAAAAGTAGTCTACAGTGAACATATTTCAAAGGTCCAAGCCTCTACTCTAGAACTTGCTCTGAAGTATTTACATTCTTGCTTTGCACAAGTTCTGATAATAAAGTCAGCCTCACTATTCTGCACTTTGAATTCTGCACTGTTTGAATTCTGGATCGACAGATTTTTCTTCATAGCAGTAATACTTACCTCCAATTAAGCGCAAGTTGCTGTCTTTAGTCACAATACCATCTGCATAGAAAACCAAGATGGGCATCATTCTATTGCTGCCCGTCCATCGAAGGCACGGGTGCTCCCTGCAACATAAAGGTTGTTTTAGATGTAGATCCTCAGAACGAATACCCGAGGCCATTAAACCCATAACATTACTCTCTTCATTCTGTCCTTTCACCAGATCACAGTTTCTGAATGGAGCATCATCAAAAACAGAGTGTGAAAGAAAATCTGCACATCCCGGATGCTCCAAAGTAAATCTACGTGCAGCTCCAGTGCTGTCACGCGGTCTATCAGGAGCTGCAGCTGGACCCATTTACTGCACATGTAGTCCTCAGGGACACAGGAGGAGCATGACACGGGTCGGAGCTCATCTGCCATGTCTGAAATGAACCCCAGTGATATTAAATAAAAAACAACCCATGCCAAAGCCTCTCTGCGCCAAAGCAATACGCAAAAATCCTAGAGAAACTCAGCAGGTCACACACTTTTGTGTAATGCACCATAACCAGGGTACTCTGCTACACTTGTTCACACAGTCCCAATAGTAACATCTCATTACTTCTTGAATAGTTCACACTTGTATGGATATAGTAGTTGAGGTGTAAACTGTGCCTTCCATGAGAGAACAACATTTCTCTCAGCAACATTCTTCTTTACATACTCTGGCAGGGGTTGGGATCCATTGCAAGATGGAGACAGTGAGACAATGAGAGAACCGGTCTTGGGCCTAGTTCAGGTGAAAGGTGAGAGGCGAAGGACAAGCGAGGAGGAGCAAGTGATGGGGCAACAGGACTAATTGGTAAGGGCCAATAAAAGGAGGGGAAGATGAAGGAGCGGCCAGCAAGTGAGTGGCACAGAGAAGGAGTGGAGCACAGAGAGGCTTCAGCGCAGGTAAAAGGGTTTTTTTTTAATTTAATATCATTACTGGGGTTTGTTTCAGGCATGGCAGATGAGCTCCGACCCATGTCATACTCCTCCTGTGCCATGTGGGAACTCAGGGAGACTGAAAATGTCCTCGAGGACTATGTGTGCAGGAAGTATGTCCAGCTGCAGCTCCTGATTGACCACATGATAGCACTGGAGCTTCGCGTGGATTCACTTTGGCCCATCCAGGATGCAGAGAATGTGGTGGTCAGCACATTTAGTGAGTTGGTCACACCACAGCTTGAGAGTAGAGAAAGATAGGGACTGGATGACTAACAGCAAGAGCGATTACAGATAGGTAATGCAGCAGTCTCCTGTGGTCTTTACCCTCCAAAACAGACAGACCACTTTGGATATTGTTGGGGGAGATGGCCCATCAGGAGAAGGCAGCACTCGTCAGGATCATTGCACTATGTGCAAGAGGGAGGGAAAAGGAGTGGTAGAGCAATAGTTATAGGGGATTCTATAGTAAGGTGAACAGACAGGAGCTTTTGTGGCCTCAAAAGGGTCTCCTGGATGGTGTGTTGCCTCCCGGTTGCAAGGGTCAGGGGATTTCTCAGAGAGGCTGCAGGACATTCTGAAAGGGGAGGGTGAACATCCAGCTGTAGTGGTCCATAACGAGATAGGAAGAAAGCGAGATGAAGTCCTACAAGCCGGATTTAGGGAGCTAGGAGATAAATTAAGGAGTAGGACCTCAAAAGTAATAATCTCAGGATTATTACGGGTGCCATGAGCTGGCCAGAGTAGAACTAGAATGAATATGTGGCTTGAACAGTGGTGCAGGAGGGAGGGTTTCAGTTTCTTGAGGCATTGGAACTGGCTCTGGGGCAGATGGGACCAGTACAAACCAGATGGTCTACATCTGGGCAGGGCTGGGATCAATGCCCTAGGGCATTGTTCCTCTGTACCCCTAGGCATTTTTATAGGTTCCCGTATTCCCCTAAAAATTAAGGATTAAAAAAAAACACGACATTGCACAATCTGACTGCAGATTACAATACAGTAGTGGTTATTCTCTCAGACCCCCTGAAAAGTGCAAATGTACCCCCAGTGGTACATGTACCCCCAGTGGTACATGTACCCCCAGGTTGGGAACCCTTGCACTAGGGAGATTGTTTCCTAGTGCTGTTGGGGAAGGGGGGTGGGAACCTACAAAGAATGAGGAAGGTGGTACAGAGACCAAAGGCAGAGTTTGGAAAGAGAAAAAGAAAAATAGAGGACAGAAAAGTCAAAACCAAAGGATGCCGAGGTCACTAGATTCTAAAAGGACAATGAGCATAATGGTGTAGTATTAGAAACAAGGTTAGTGAATTTGAGGCACAAATCAGTACACAGGCATATGATTTAGTGGCCACCACAGAAACATGGTTGCAAGGCGGGCATGATTTGGAATTAAATATTCAAGGGTATCAGGTAGCACGGAAAGATAGACAGGATGGTGGGGTGGTGCTCTTAATCAAGGATAAGATCGGAGAGGAGTCACGTGATGGAGTAGTGGCCGGACGGTGAACTCCAGCCCTCTCCAGAAAAGTTGGAAAAAACAAAGGAAAACACAAAGGCACAGAAATAAAAGTTAAAGAAAAGTGAGTATAAAGGTGGAAAGAAGATGACAAAAAAAGAAAAATCAAAATCAACGGTAAGAAGAGAGGAAGAGAAGACAACGGAGGAAGAAGGAGAAGGCCTTACCTGTTCGAAGAGGCCCGCTGTGGAGAGAGAAACCCACTTCCTCAGGTCGGTAGAAATTGGACTACTAAAATGGCTCGCTGAACCGAGTAAAAGTGCGCAACCGCGCATGCGCGAGGAGTTGCGCATGCGCGATGCGCATGAAAAAAAACACACCGACGGGAGGGTGGACCAGCTGGGGAGTCCATCTCCACAGCCGGCAACGACAGCTGCAGAACACCTGCAGCAAGAAGAGAACACAGAAGACAATGGAAACAATAATGAAGAGAAGAAAAGGGCAACAAAGAAACAACAGATGGCCAACCCAGAGGAAGAAGAAGAGGAAGAGTACAGTGAAATGGAAGAAGAAAAGAAAGGCAAGATAAAGGAGGTACTTTCTCTTATTAAAGGATACATGGAGTCATTTAAAGAATGGCAGACACAGGAATTTAATGATTTAAGAAGAAGAATAAACAACACAGAAGAGAAAATGAATAAAATAGATATGACCTTAACAGAAATGGGAAAGAAAATGGACAAGATGGAAGAGCGGGAAACAGCAGTAGAAATGGAGGTAGAGGACTTAAAAAAGAAATTAGAGGAATCTAATAAAAAAGTTATAGAGACACAAGAACTGTTAGCTCAGTAAATAGATATAATGGAAAATTATAACAGAAGAAATAACATAAAGATAGTGGGCCTTAAGGAAGATGAAGAAGGCAAGAATATGAGAGAGTTTATAAAAGATTGGATCCCTAGGATCCTAGGATGTCCAGAACTACAGCAAGAAATGGAAATAGAAAGGGCACATAGAACATTGGCCTTTAAACCACAACCACAACAAAAACCAAGATCTATTTTAGTAAAATTCCTAAGATATACTACAAGAGAAAAGATACTGGAGAAGACAATGGAAAAAGTAAGAGAGGGCAACAAGCCACTGGAGTATAAAGGGCAAAAAATCTTCATTTATCCAGATATAAGTTTTGAACTCCTAAAGAAGAGAAAGGAGTTCAATACAGCAAAGGCGATTTTATGAAAGAAAGGGTATAAATTTATACTAAAGCATCCAGCGGTATTGAAAATATTTATTCCAGGAAAACAAAACAGACTATTCTCGGATCCACAAGAAGCACGAAAATTTGCAGAACAACTACAAAATAGACGGAGAGATGAAGACGTGTAATGAGAGTAAAAATGATCACGATTGATATGTATGTGGGTAAAGAGGTATAAGAGTGTATAGGTATAATGTGCATACGTGAATGTATCGGTACTTAGAGGAAAATATAGATAGTATAGACAAGAATTAATAAGGGAAGGTAATGGAATAGAGAGAATAAGGAGGGAATTAAAAGAGTGACCTTTGTTACATATGAAAAGTGAAATCTTTTCTGGGGGGGGCTGGGTGGGGGGGAATAGCGGTCACTGCAAAATCAGTTGACGCTTGCGAGTGAATTCGCAATCCCAAATGGAGAGGAGAGATGTGGTTGTCCGACAAGGGATAAAGGACAACTCAGGAGGGGAAGGGGAGATTGGGGCTAAAGAAGTTATAAATAGGAGAATAAGGAAAATGTTTGATGTTTTAGGAATGTTGTCTTATAAAGGGTTTAAAATAAGAAAACAGAAATGGAAAAGGAGGAAAGGTAATGATGGAAAAACGGAAAGGGAAGATAAACAAAGTATAAAATGGCTACGTTGAACTATATGACTTTAAATATTAATGGAATACATAACCAAATTAAAAGGAAGAAACTGCTAAATTTACTGAAAAAAGAAAAAATTGATATAGCATTTGTCCAAGAAACACACTTAACTGAATTGGAGCACAAGAAATTAAAGAGAGATTGGGTAGGACATGTAACAGCAGCATCGTATAATTCAAAAGCAAGAGGAGTGGCGATATTAATTAGTAAAAATGTGCCATTTAAAATAGAAGAGGAAATAATAGATCCAGCAGGGAGATATGTAATGATAAAATGTCAGATATATTCGGAGTTTTGGAATCTACTTAATGTATATTCACCTAACGAAGAAGATCAAAAGTTTATGCAAGATATCTTTTTGAAGGTAGCTAATATGCAAGGGAACATACTAATAGGAGGGGATTTCAACCTGAATTTGGATTCAAATATGGATAAAACTGGGAAAAAAATTAACAGAAAGAACAAAGTAACCAAATTTATAATTAAATCAATGCAAGAAATGCAACTTTTGGATATATGGAGGAAACAACACCCAAAAGAAAAGGAATATTCATATTACTCGGCTAGACATAAAACATACTCAAGAATAGACCTATTTTTGTTATCAGCTAGTATGCAGGATAGAGTAAGAAAAATAGAATATAAAGCTAGAATACTATCGGATCATTCACCCTTAATATTGACAGTAAAGCTAGAGGACATCCCTCCAAGAATGTATAGATGGAGATTAAACCCCATGCTACTTAAAAGGCAGGATTTTAGAGAATTTATTGAAAAACAAATAAAAATGTATTTTGAAATAAATACGGAATCAGTGGAAGATAAGTTTATACTATGGGATGCAATGAAAGCATTCATTAGAGGGCAAATAATAAGTTATGTAACCAAGATGAAGAAGGACTATAATCAGGAAACAGAGCAGTTGAAAAGGGATATAGTAAATATAGAAAAAAAATTAGCAATGAAGGAAGATACAACTAAAAGAAGAGAATTGGCGGATAAAAAAATAAAATATGAAACATTACAAACATATAAGGTAGAGAAGAATATAATGAAGACAAAACAGAAATATTATGAACTGGGTGAAAAAACGCACAAAATCCTAGCATGGCAGCTTAAGACAGAACAAGCTAAGAAAATGGTATTGGCATCAAGGAAAAAAGACAAACAAATTACATATAATCCAAAAGAAATTAAGGAAAACTTGAGAGAATTCTATGAACAATTATACCGAACTGAAAACGAAGGGAAAGAAGGGAAAATAGATGAATTTTTGACTAAAATTGAACTACCAAAACTACAAATAGAGGAACAAAATAAATTAACAGAACCATTTGGAACAGTAGAAATACAAGAGATAATAAAAAAATTACCAAATAATAAGACACCAGGAGAGGATGGACTCCCAATAGAATTCTACAAAACATTTAAAGACTTATTAATTCCGCCCCTCCTGGATGTAATCAACCAGATTGATGAAACACAAAACTTACCAGATTCATGTAAAACAGCAATAATTACAGTAATACTAAAACAAGGGAAAGATCCACTCTCACCAGCGTCATATAGACCAATATCTTTACTAAACACAGATTATAAGATAATAGCTAAACTATTAGCAAACAGATTAGCAGAGCAGGTACCGAAAATGGTAAATTTAGACCAAACTGGATTTATCAAAAAAAGACGCACAACAGACAATATTTGTAAATTTATTAACTTAATTCATGCAGTAGAAGGAAATAAAGCACCTGCAGTAGCAGTTGCTTTAGACGCAGAGAAGGCCTTTGACAGAGTAGAATGGAATTATTTGTTCAAAGTATTGCAAAAATTCAGTTTACCGGAGAAGTATATTAATTGGATTAAAGCATTATATAAGGGACCGTTAGCAAAAGTGACAGTAAATGGACATGTATCAAAGCAATTTAACTTAAGCAGGTCAACGGGGCAGGGATGCCCACTATCACCTTTATTGTTTGCGTTAGCTATAGAACCACTAGCAGAATTGATAAGAATAGATAATAATATAAAAGGAATAAAAATAAAAGACAAGGAATATAAAATCAGTCTATTTGCGGATGATGTTATAGTGTACCTAACAGAACCAGAACTATCAATAAAAGAATTATATAAGAAATTGAAGGAATATGGAGAAGTGTCGGGTTACAAGATAAACGTAAATAAAAGTGAAGCAATGCCTATGAATAATGCGGATTTCTCAAAATTTAAGAAGGAATCTCCATTTAGATGGCAAATGCAGGCAATAAGATACCTAGGTGTACAAATAAACAAAAATCTCGGCCAATTATACAAACTCAATTATTATCCACTAATGAAAAAAATTACAGGACGATTTAGAGCATTGGAAAGATCTACCACTAACACTAATAGGAAGGATAAACTGTATTAAAATGAACATTTTTCCAAGGATATTATACTTATTTCAGGCATTGCCAATACAACTGACAGAAAAATTCTTCAAAGAGTTAAAGAAAATAATAAGGAAACTTTTATGGAGAGGGGGGAAACCGAGGATAGCACTAGATAAATTAACAGAATGGTATAAACAAGGAGGCCTACAATTGCCAAACTTTAAAAATTATTATAGAGCCGCACAATTAAGATACCTATCAGATTTTTATCAAACAAGGGAAAAACCAGACTGGACGAGATTAGAATTAGATAAAATAGGGGAAAAGATACCTGAACACATATTATATAAATGGGATGAAAAATTGGTACAACATAGAACGTCTCCAGTATTACATCATCTCCTCAATATTTGGAAGAAGATTCATGTAGAAAGAAATAAAACAAATTATCAATTACCAAAACTAATATTGACGCAAAATAAGTTACTCCCTTTTACAATAGATAACCTTTCCTTTAGAGAATGGGAAAAAAAAGGGATTAAAAGAATAGAGAATTGTTTTTCAGGAAGTAGATTCTTATCCTTTGAACAAATGAGAGATTGTACAATATAACTGGAAATACAGCGCTGGCATATTACCAACTGAGATCCTACTTGAAAGATAAATTAGGAAGCAATTTGAGTTTGCCAGAGGGAAGTAACCTTGAATATGTGATTACAGATACAATGTTAATCAAAAGATTTATAACAAATATGTATATTAAACTGCAAGAAAAAGAGAATGAGGAAACAACTGGTAAAACTAAACAAAAATGGGAACAAGATTTAAATATAAAGATAAAAAAGGAAACATGGGAGAAATTATGTTCTGGAACGATGAGAAATACAATAAATACGAGGCTACGTATGATACAATATAACTGGCTACACAGACTATACATTACACCTCAAAAGTTAAATAAATGGGACCCAACAGTATCTGATAGATGTTTTCGATGTAAAAAAGAAATGGGAACAACAATTCATGCAATCTAGACATGTGAGAAAGTAGAAAAATTTTGGGAAGATCTCAATCAGATATTAAATAAAATAACAGAAAACAATATACCAAAGAATCCAGAGATCTTTCTCCTAAGTAACATAAAAAACAAAGAATTTGGAATTGATTTGGAGGAGGCACAAAAAAGATTTGTTAAGATAGCCTTAGCCGTAGCAAAAAAATGTATTATGTCAACCTGGAAATTGGAAGATAATTTGAAAATACAACAATGGTATATAGAAATGAATAAATGTATTCCATTAGAAAAAATTACATATAGTTTAAGAAATAATATTGAAATATTCGAACAAATATGGGAGCCTTACATTAAATACAATAGCGAAAACCTACCGGGGACAATCATTACCTAAGTTGATGGAAGGAGAAGGAAAGAAAAGAATGGACTCAGTAGAATTTCTGGTGTATTTTTGTTGAATGACAACATTATCTGACTGGTTTAATGTAACCTAGATTGTATACCTAAAATGGATGGGGGGGGGGGGGGGTGGGGGGTGGCTTGGGAGGAGGGAGGGGGGGAGAAAAAGTCACTGTATATGTGTGAAAAAGAAAAAGTGTGTAGCATGGCTAATGTGATTTATGGTGTGAAAAATAAAAAATTTTTAAAAAAAAAGGATAAGATCAGGGCAATAATGAGAGATGATATAAGATCTAAGGAGCAGAATGTTGAGTCCATCTGGGTTGAGATTAAGAATAGTAAAGGGGAAAAAAAAAATCACTGGTGGGAGTTGTCTATCGCCCACCAAAAAACAACAGCACAGTGGCACAGCCAATTAACCAAGAGATAGTTGAGGAATTTAAAAACGGAACGGCAGTTGTCACGGGGGACTTTAACTTCCATTTAGATTGGGAAAATCAATTGGGTTTGAGGGAGTCTGCAGGATGATTCTATTCTTGAGCAGCATGTTAAGGAACCAACAAGGGAGAATGCTATTTTAGATCTAGTATTGTGCAATGAGATGGGCAAAATGAACAATCTGGTAGTTAGGGACCCTCTTGGAAAAAACTATCAGAGTGGGATTGAATTTCTCATCCAGATGGAGGGTGCAATCGTTAGATCTAAAACCAGTGTATTACGCTTGAACAGAGGAGACTACAACAGGCTGAGGGAGAAATTGGTCAGCGTGGACTGGGAGCACTGGCTAGTTGGCAGAACAGCTGAGGAACAGTGCAAGACTTGCAAAGAGATTTTTCACAGCACTCAACAAAAGTATATTCCCGTTAAAAATAAGGGCAATAAGCGAAGGAAGAGCCAGCCTTGGTTAACTAAGAAAAGTATAAAATTAAAAGTTCATGTGTGCAAAATAGCCAAGAGTAGTGGGAAACTGAAGGACTGGGAAAACTTTAAAAGGCAATAAAGGATAAAAAAAAATAGCAAAAAATTTTATAAATATATAAAATGGAAGAGGGTGGCTACAGTCAATATAGGTCCCTTGTAAGATGAGAAAGGGAGATTGATATGATGAAATGGGCGAGGCATTGAACAGATATTTTGTGTCACAATTCACAGCCAAAGAGTGGTGATAGGAATGCGAAGGGAGGTGAGGGCCTCAACAAAATAACTGTTACAGAAGAGATAGTGATGAGCAAACTAATGGGTCTAAAAGCAGACAAATCCCCTGGTCCTGATGGGATGGATCCCAAGGTACTGAGGGAAATGGCAGGAGTTATAGTCGATGTACCAAAATTCTCTGGATTCTGGGCAGGTCCTGGCAGATTGGAAGACAGCAAATATCACACCACTTTTTAAAAAGGGATATAGGTAGAAGATGGGTAACTATCAGCCAGTTAGCTTAACGTCTGTAATCAGGATAAATGCTTGAAACTGTCATTAAGGAAGAAATAGTGAGGTATTTAGAACTAAGGGGTTCCATCAGGCAGACGCAGCATGGATTCAGAAAGGGCAGTTCTTGTTTGACAAATATGCTGAAGTTCTTTGAGGATATAATGGGTGCGATAGATCAAGGAGAACAGGTTGATGTAGTATATTTGGATTTCCAGAAGGCATTTGATAAGGTGCGGTACAAGAGACATCAAAAAGGTTAATTGACAAAAGGCAGAGAGCTGGGATAAATGGATGTTTTTCTGATTGGCAGACGGTGGTAAGTGGGGTGCCGCAGGGGTTGTTGCTGGGCCCGCAGCTGTTCACCATTTACACTGAATTTGGAAGAGGGGACAGAATGTAGTGTAGCCAAGTTTGCGGATGATACTAAATTGAGTGAAAAAGCAAATTGTACAGAGGATGGGGAGAGGCTGCAGAAGGATATAGTTACGTTAGGTGAGTGGTCAAAGGTCTGGCAAATGGAATACAATGTTAGTAAATACGAGGTCATCCACTTTGGTTGAAAAAAAAAAGATCAGATTATTATTTTAAATGGCGAAAAACTGCATCATGGTGTAGTGCAGAAGGACTTGGGAGTGCTTGTGCATGAATCACAAAAAGTTGGGTTGCAGGTACAGCAAGTTATTAAGAAGGCAAATAGAATGTTGGTCTTCGTCACTCGAGGAATTGAATTCAAGAGCAGGGAAGTCATGCTGCAACTGTACAAGGTCCTGGTAAGGCCGCACCTGGAGTACTGCGTGCAGTTCTGTCTCCATACTTGAGGAAAGAGATACTGGCCTTGGAAGCAGTCCAGAGGAGGTTCACAGGTTGATCCCAAAGATGAGGAGGTTGACTCAATTGCCTAGGATTATACTCCCTCAAATTCAGAAGAATGAGAGATTTTATAGAAACATATAAAATTATGAAAGGGACAGATAAGATAGAGGAAGGAAAATTGTTTTCACTGGTAGATGAGACCAGAATTGAGGGACACAGCCTCGAGATTCGGGGAGTAGATTTAACATGGAGATGAGGAAAATCTGTTTTTCCCAGAGAGGAGTGAATCTGTGGAATTCTCTGCCCAGGGAAGGGGTTGAGGCAACTTCATTAAACATATTTAAGGTTCAGTTAGATAGATTTTTTACATAAAAAGGAATTAAAGGATATGAGGGAAAGGCAGGTGGGTGGAATTGAGTCAATGATCAGATCAGCCATGATTTTATTGAATGGCGGAGCAGGGATGGCCAGTTCCTGCTCAAATTTCTTGTTATGAGAGACTTAAAGGTTAAGAGGGGTCAGGAAGGCAAAGGAAGAGCATTGAAGCAGAACTGGATGGAGGAAGGCAAATGTTGAGGTAAGAACACACAGTAAATGCTGAAAGAACTCAGTCAGTCTTGCAGAATCTATAGGAGGTAAAGATATTTTACCAACATTTCAGGACTGAGCCCTTCTTCGAGATATAAGCAGGAGTGCGGGGAGGTAAGCAGAGAATTTACTGCATCCGGTGCTCCCGTTGTGGCCTTCTCTACATCAGAGAGGCTAGACGCAGACTGGGAGATCGCTTCACTAAGTATCTTTCTTTTTAAAATTTTTTATTGATATTTATTCAATAGAAAAAAAATGAACAATTAGGATATGTGCTACAGAAAAAATTACAATAATGATCATGTGTAGAAATTCAGAAGGTACAATAGCACAAACATAACGATACAATAGAACCTAACCAAAAAAAACCAAAATATAAATTCTAAACCCCTTCCCCTCAGCAAGGTTGAAGGATGACATTTTAAAAATTCAGGTGGCATAATCTTGGAGAGAGGCAGCATTGTGCCAAAATTCCAAACCAACACGAACTCAAGGTTATGAAAATAGACCGTAAAGGAGCCAGATATTGTTTGGAATTTGATATTTGAATCAATGACAACATATCTAATTTTTTCCAAGTTTAAACAAGACAGAATATCCCTGAGCCATTGTGCATGGGGAGGTGAAATATTGTCTTTCCATTTATAATCAAAATTGCTTGTCTGGCCATTACAGAAAGATAAAATGTGACATTGATTTGAAGTTAGGGTTATGAAGTATTCCAAAAAGAGCTATTAAAGGGTTAGGTTCCAATTTTAATTTAAAAATAACCATAAGAGGGGTCGTGGCCACGCAAAGGACCAAGACAGACGTGTTTTGATTGAACTCTCTGTGAAGAGTATTAAAAAGACAGTTAAAACTTTAAAATTGTTTTATCCCCAAAAAATGGATAAAACAACTACTAAGAAACAAAGGTAGCCAAGAACAAGGAATGAAGAAGTTTCTACGCAGCCAGGAACATCAAGTGAAAGCTTGAAAAAGAGCAGTGCAAAAATGGTCTCAGGACCGGCGGACTCTGGCAGAGCTGGGGAGTTGGGACAAGAACTAAATATTATCCTGAAGATAGAAAACTTGAGCAACTAAATTGTTGACGTTGAAAATGTAATGAGAGACACAAATGAAAGGATGACTGAAATTAAAGAAATCGTTAAAGATTTAATAGAAAAAATGAACCAACCAGAAGTATACATGGTAAAAAACACAAGATAAGCTCAAAGCTTTGGAGAAAGATGCAAAGCAATGGGAGTCAGATAGACAAGGTCCGTTGGACAAGATCGACCACATGGAGAATTTCAGCAAACAAAACAATGTTCAAATTATTAGACTGAAAGAATGAATTGAGGGAGAAGATCCGGTGAACTTCTTTGAATGATAGATCCTGTGTGTGCTGGGAGAAGACACATTCAGAGGAAAAACTGCATATTGAAAGGGCTTAACGGAACCTCGGACCCAAGAAAGCCAGCAATCAGCACCATGACCGGTCCTGGTAAGATTTTTGAGTGACTGGGAACGGGAGACATTTCAGGGTGCACCACATGAATAAGCAAAATGATGGCCTGCCTGAGTTTGATCATGAAAAAGCACCATTTAAAAAAAGATATAATTTTAGTCCGACTTTGATTAAGCAAAGGTCGGAGTTTGATGATGTAAAAAGACATTCCAAAAAGTTGAAATATTTGATCATCTACCCACGACTCTAAGGGTCAAAATAGCAAAGATAATTAACACTTTTTCTAGACTAAAAACGAGATAGAAGACTTACTGCGAGGTTTATGAAAAATCCAAGGCTGCCAAAGAAGAAGACTGTGAAGAACATTTACAATAGGATGAAGTAAAAGTTTAATTTTTTTTTAAAAACCATATTGTATTTATTGTTGAAAATTAAATTTTATTGAAATGTTCATGGAGAGCTCAGAAAAGAGAGAAAACTTGGGAAAAGTAGTAGCAAGGTGGAGACTCCATTCTAAGGGGGATAATGGTGCCTGAAGAGGAGTATCTATAAAAGGATGGTGCTAAAGAGAGGGGTTCTTCTTCCTCGAGAGATTCTGCAGGCTTTTTTCATGGGCTTTCAGGGTTTCCTGTTTACATCTCCATGAGGGCAATGACGTTGTATGTTTTTTTAAAGTGCATTATTTAAACTACCGAAAAAGGTTTTAGTGTTCAAAAATATTTGTTTGAAAAATAAATATGGATAGAATATTAAAATTTTATTAGTCTTAATGTTAATGGGATAAATGGGTAGGTGAGGAGGAGGTGGGTCTTTACACACCTAAAAAAATTCAAGGCAGGTGTACTCTTTCTACAAGAAACTATCTTACAAAATTGGAACATGCTAAATTTAAAAAGAATGGGTGGGACAAGTAATATCGTCTACATTTGGCTCAAAAGCAAGAGGAGCGGGGAGGAGTCACGTGATGGAATAGTGGCCAGTAGGAGAATACCAGCCCTCTCCAGAAAAGAAGGAAAAAGGTGAAGAAAAAACAAAGCCCCAGACACACAAATCACAACAAATAAAAAATAAAGGTGTGGAGGAAATGGCACCAAAGAAAGTAAAGCCAAAAATAACAGGAAGAAAAGAAGAAAGAAAGACGCCGGAAGAGAAAGGTGAAGGCATTACCTGTACGAAGAAGCAGGGACCTGCCGTTAAAAGAGAAGCCCACTCCCTGAGGTCAGTGGAGACCCCGCCGGGTCACGACCCATCAAACACAGGACTGCAAAGATGGCTAACGGAGCCAAATAGAGGTGCGCAACCGTGCATGCGCGATTGATGTGCATGACAAAGACAACATCGACGGGAGGGGGGGGGGGATCAGCTGTGGAGTGAAACTTCACAGCACGAACAGCTGAGAGAGACCCGACTGGAGGGCTCCCAGCTGGAAGATACAGAAAATAACGGTAACGAGAGGGGTGAGAATGAAAAAAGGAAACTAGAGACACAACAGATAACCAACCCAGAAGAAGAGGGCCAACATCAAGACACCATGGAAACAAAAAATACCCAACAAATTGAGACAAGCAGCTCAACAAGAAAGTCAGAAGAGACACAGATACAAGGAAGAGATATAGAAGACACAAACCCAAGAGCAGACACAGAAGAAGAAGAAGAAGAAGACGACCAAGCTCTTCACTGAGGAATCGGAGGTAAAATGAATGGACAGTACATAGATTTTTTAAAAATTCAAGAACATATGAAAGCATTAAAAGAATGGCTGACACTAGAATTTAGTGAAAAGAAATATGAAAAGTACAGAAGAAAAAGTGAGTAGAATAGAGCTGGTCATTACAGATGTAGGGAAAAGATTAGAAAATGTGGTAGAACATGTAATGGCGGTAGAAATGGAAGTGAATGACTTAAAAAGAAAATTGGAAGAAAGGGACAAAAAAGTTGAAGAAACAGGAGTTAATAACTCAGAAAATGGATATAATGGAAAACTATAATAGGAGAAACAATATAAAGATAGTGGGCTTTAAGGAAGATGAAGAAGGCAAAGATATGAAAGAATTTATAAAAGAATGGATCCCAAAGGTTCCAGAATGCCAGAAATGCAGGAAGGAATGGAAATAGAAAGGGCACACAGAACATTAGCCCCGAAACCACAGTCATAACAAAAACCAAGATCCGTGTTAGCAAAATTCCTGAGCTATACGACAAGAGAAAATATATCGGAGAAGGCAATGTAAAAAATGAGAGGACACAAAAAACCACTGGAATACAAAGGTCAAAAAAAAAATTTCTACCCAGACATAAGTTTTGAGCTCCTGGAGAAGAGGAAGGAGTTTAACGCAGCAAAATCAATCCTATGGAAGACAGGCTACAAATTTATGTTAAGGTATCCAGCGGTGCTTAAAATAGTTATCCCGGGTCAGCAAAACAGACTGTTCTCGGATCCGGAGAAAGCACGAGAATTTGCAGAATGGCTGCAAGAAAGAAAGACAGATGAAGAGATGTAACAAGAACAAAGAATGACGACAAACTACATATAAAAAAGAAAAAATAATGTATAAGTAAGAACTAAAGGAGGAAAAGAAAAGGGAAGAAAGAAAGTAAGGGGGGAAAAAAAGAGGGTGAGCTTTGTTACATGTGAAGATAAAAGTCTTTTCTGGAGGGGGTTGGGTGGGAGAGAATAACAGTCACTGCAAAATCAGTTGACGCTTGCGAGCAAGTTCGCAATCCAAACAGAGAGGGGAGTTGAGGTTGCCCGGCAAGGGACAAGGGGAAATTCAGGGTGGGGGGGGGACATTTGGGGTTAAGGGAATTTTAGATGTGGGAATAGTGGAAATATTTTATGTTTTAGAAGTGTTGTCATACAGTGCGTTCAAAAAAAGAAAACAGAAATGGAAATGGGGAAAATGGGAAAGGTGGTGGTGAGGAAGCGGAAATGAGATGTAAACGAAGTATGAAATTGCCACGTTGAACTATATGACTATAAATATTAACGGAATACATAACCAAATCAAAAGGAAGAGGCTATTAAATTTACTGAAAAAAGAAAAAATAGATATAGCATTCGTGCAGGAAACACATCTAACTGAAGTGGAACATAATAAATTAAGGAGAGACTGGGTAGGGCAGGTAACAGCAGCATCATATAATTCAAAAGCCAGATGTGTAGCCATATTAATCAACAAAAATGTACCAATCAAAATAGAGGAGGAAATAATAGATCCAGCAGGGAGATACGTAATGATAAAAGTGTCAGATATATTCAGAAATCTGGAATTTGGTCAATGTATATGCACCTAATGAAGAGGATCAAAAGTTTATGCAAGATATTTTTTTGAAGATTGTAGATACGCAGGGGAATATACTGATAGGAGGGGACTTTAACCTTAATTTGGATTCAAAGATGGATAAAACTGGACAAAAGACTAGCAGAAAGAACAAAGTTGCCAAATTTATGGTTAAATCAATGCAGGAAATGCAACTTATGGATATATGGAGGAGACAACACCCAAAGGAGAAGGAATACTCATATTATTCGAGTAGACATAAAACATACTCAAGGATTGACCTGTTCCTGTTGTCACCCCACATCCAAGGGAGAGTTAGGAAAATGGAATATAAAGCAAGATTGTTATCGGATCACTCACCCCTGTTATTAGCAATAGAGCTGGAGGACATCCCTCCGAGAACATATAGATGGAGATTAAACACCATGCTACTTAAAAGACAGGATTTTAGAAAATTCATTGAGTCCAAATTAAAATGTACTTTGAAATAAATACGGAATCAGTGAAAGATAAATTTATATTATGGGACGCAATGAAAGCCTTCATCAGAGGGCAGATAATAAGTTATGTAACTAAGATGAAAAAGGACTACAATTAGGAAATAGAACAGCTGGAAAGGGAAATAGTAAGTATAGAAAAAGAACTTGCCACAAGGGAAGATACAACAAAAAGATGAGAATTGGCAGACAAAAAAAATAAAATATGAAACACTACAAACATGTAAGGTGGAGAAGAACATAATTAAGACAAAGCAGAAGTATTATGAGCTAGGAGAAAAAACACAAAATACTAGCTTGCCAGCTTAAAAGAGAACAAAAAGAACGGTATTGGCATCAAGGAAAAAGGACAAACAAATTACATATAACACAACAGAGATCAATGAAAACTTCAAGGAATTCTACGAGCAATTAGACCGAACTGAGAACGAAGGGAAAGAAGACAAAATAGATGAGTTTCGAGCTAAAATTGAAGTACCGAAATTGCAAGAAGAGGAGCAAAACAAATTGATAAAACCATTTGAAATAGAGGAAATACAGGATATATTAAAAAGGCTACCAAACAATAAAACGCCGGGCAAGGACGGACGCCCAATAGAATTCTATAAAACATTTAAAGACTTATTAATTCCTCCTCTCCTGGAAGTAATTAACCAGATTGAAGAAACACAACACATGCCAGATTCCCCAGACAGGGAAAGATCTACTAACACCAGCATCATATAGACCAATATCTCTACTTAACTCAGATTATAAGATAATAGCTAAACTATTAGCAAACAGATTGGCCGACTGTGTACCAAAAATAGTAAAACTAGATCAAACTGGATTTATTAAGAAAAGACGAACAACGGACAATATCTAAGTTCATTAACTTAATCCATGCAGCACAAGGAAATAAGATACCAACAGTGGCGGTTGCTTTAGACGCAGAGAAAGCCTTTGACAGAGTAGAATGGAATTATTTATTCAAAGTATTAGAGGTTAAACCTACCAGAGAAATATATTAATTGGATTAAAGCATTATATAAGGGACCATTGGCGAAGGTGACAGTAAATGGATATATATCGAACCAATTTAAATTAAGCAGGTCAAGTAGGCAGGGATGTCCACTATCTCCCTTACTGTTCGCGTTAGCTATAGAACCCTTGGCAGAACTGATAAGAACAGAAAATAAAATAAAAGGGATAAAAATAAAAGAAAAGGAATTTTAAATCAGTCTATTTGCAGATGACATCATAGTATACTTAACAGAACCAGAATTATCAATAAAAGAATTTCATAAGAAATTGAAGGAATATGGAGAAGTATCGGGGTACAAGATCAACGCAAGTAAAAGTGAAGCGATGGCAATGAATAATGCGGATTTCACAAAGTTTAAGAAACACAAGCAATCTGATAGCTAGGTATTCAACTAGATAATAATCTAGGCCATCTATACAAACTAAATTATCAGCTATTAATGAAGAAATGACAAGATGACTTAGAACATTGGAAAGATTTACCACTAACACTGATAGGAAGGGTAAATTGGATTAAAATGAATATCTTCCCAAGGATACAATACCTATTTCAATCGTTACCAATTCCCTTAACAGAGAAATTCTTCAATGAGCTAAAGAAAATAATAAGGAAATTCTTATGGAAAGGGGGGGAAACCGAGGATAGCGTTAGATAAATTAACAGAATGGTACAAACAAGGGGGCTTACAGCTACCAAACTTTAAGAATTGTTATCGAGCTGCACAATTAAGATACCTATCAGATTTTTATCAAACAAGGGAAAAACCAGATTGGACCAAATTAGAGCTGGATAAAATAAGGGAGAAGGTACCAGAACATATACTTTATAAGTGGGATGAAAAACTGGTGCAACATAGAAGTTCGCCAATACTGCACCATCTGCTCAACATTTGGAAGAAGATTCACATAGAAAAGAAAAAAACAAATGACCAACTAGCAAAATTATTATTCATGCAAAATCAACTAATCGCTTTCACAATAGATAACCTTTCCTTTAGAGAATAGGAGAGAAAAGGGATCAAAAGAATAGAAAATCGTTTTTTGGGAAACAATTTATTATCTTTTGAACAAATGAAGTACAAATATAGTATAACTCACGGTACAATGTTTGCATACCACCAACTGAAAACCTACTTAAAGGACAAATTGGGAAGCAGGCTGAGGTTACCAGAAGGAAGCAGCTTTGAATATGTGATTACAGACATAATGATAATTAAAAGATTTATAACAAACAATTACATCAAATTGCGAGAAAGAGAACGATGAAATAAGCTGTAAACCCAAACAAAAGTGGGAACAAGATCTAAACAAAGATAAAAAATGAAAAATGGGAAAAGCTATGCTCCGGAACTGTGAGAAATATAATAAACATGAGGTTACGCATGATACAATATAATTGGTTACACAGGCTATACACCATGCCCCAAAAGTTAAATAAATGGAACCCAACAATATCAGATAGATATTTTCGCTGTAAGAAGGAAATGGGAACAACAGTACATGCAATTTGGGCGTGTGAGAAAGTGGAAAAGTTTTGGGAAGATCTAAATCAGGTATTAAATAAAATCACAAAAAGCAACATACCAAAAAATCCAAAGATCTTTCTTCTAATTAATACAAGAAGTAAAGAACTTGGCTTCAATTTGGATGAAGCACAAAAAAGATTTATTATGATAGCCTGAGCTGTAGCAAAAAAATGTATTATGTCAACCTGGAAATTAGAAGATAGCCTGAGAATACAGCAATGGTACATAGAAATGAATAAATGTATTCCACTGGAAAAATAACATATAATTTAAGAAATAACGTCACAGTATTCGAACAAATTTGGGAACCGTACATGGAACACAACAGAGAGGGCCTATCGTGAACCCCCACCCCCTAAAATGATAGAATGAGAAGATGAAATGAACTGACCCAGTAGATGATACAATTTTCTTGTTTATTTTCATTGTGTGATGACATTGTTTAATGGGTTTATTCTAATTTATATGTTGAATGTTTAGTGGGTAGGGAGGGGGGTGGGAAGGAGGGAGGGAAGGGCGGGGGGGGTAGGGGAGAAAATGACACTGTGTATATTCAAGAGGGAAATGTTTGTGTGTATTTTGGTTAATGTACATAGTGTGAAAAATAAAAAATTTTAAAATAAAAAATCTAAACTGTTGGAGAATAAAAAATTGAAATACAACACATAGAATGGAAAATAAATATTAAAAATGAACAAAAATATTATGAATTATAGGGAACAGGTGCATTAAGTCTCATCTTGGCAGTTAAAGGCAGAGGAGTCTACTAGAATCATAAATGCAATAAAAACAGACTGATATTATAACATATAATCAAAAACAAATAAATAATGCTTTTAGACAATATTATACAAAACTATATAAATCAGAGCTATTAGGAGATGAAAATGAGATGGATGAATTTTTAACAAATGTTGAACTTCCAAAATTTGAAGATCGAAAACAAATGGATTCAGCGCCTCCTTCATGAGAGAGGAAATTGAGAAAGCTTTAGGTACTTTACAAGCTAACAAATCTCTGGGGAAGGATGGGTTTCCTCCAGAGTTCTACAAACAATTTAAAGACATTGATACCTCTAGTATTGGATGTATTAGACTGGGCAGTGGAGACCCAGACCCTTCTGGAATCTTTTTCAACTGTTATAATTACAGTTCTACCAAAGAAAGGTAGCGACCCATTAAAAACTTCATCATATAGACCTACATAACTCCTAAATACAGATTATAAAATATTGGTAAAGGCATTAGCTAACAGACTGGGACAAGATCTACCAAAATGAATATACAGATCAAAATGAATATACAGAGTAGCATAAATAGCAGGACTTACCGGGGCTCGGTCTTAGAAAGGTCGGACTCAGGGTCGGAGGAGGCAGTGAGTCAGCGTCTGGTGTCGTGTGAGAGGAGTTAATTGGGGTTAATTGGTAAGGGTTAATAAAAGGAGTAGAAAGGGAGGGAGCGGCCAGCGAGGAGCGGCGCAGTGAGTGAGTGGCCCAGTGAAGGAGTGGGGACTTGGGACTTTGGCTCGAGGGACTTCGGCGAGAAGGAGCTACTTGTGTGGGAAGGGTATTTACATTAAGAAAGGAGGAAATGGAGTCAGTTGGGGTAGTTAAGTGCTCCAATTGTGGGATGTGAGAAGTCGGAGACAGCACAGCCGTTCCTGATGACTACACCTGCAAAAGGTGCATACAATTGCAACTCATAAGTGACCGTGTTAGGGAGCTTGAGCTGCAATTGGATGAACTGAGGATCATAAGGGAAGCAGAGGTAGTGATAGAGAAGAGTAACAGGGAGACAGTCACCCCTAGAAGGCAGGAGTCAGGGAATTGGGTGACTGTGAGGAAAGGAAGGAGTGTGCCTGTGCAGAGTACCCCTGTGGAAGTGCCACTCAGCAACATGTATTTGGCATTGGATATTGCTGGGGGGAACAGCCTACCAGGGACGAGTCGTGGGGGGTCAGGTCTCTGGCACAGGGGCTGCCCCTGAGGTTCAGAAGGGAAGGAGAGATAAGAACAGGATACTTGTAGTTGGGGACTCATTAGTCAGAGGGATAGATAGAAGGTTTGTGGGACGAGATCAGGGATCCAGGTTGGTCTGTTGCCTCCCTGGTGCCAGGGTCAGGGATATTCTGATCGAGTTCATTGCATTCTGCAAGGGGAAGGAGAACGGCCAGAAGTCGTGGTCCATGTGGGGACCAATAACTTAGTTAGAAGTGGGGATGAGGTCCTGAAACATGATTATGTGGAAAATAGGTAGGAAGTTAAAAAACAGGACCTCCAAGGTAGTAATCTCTGGATTGCTGCCCGTGCCACGCGCTAGTGAGGGTAGAAATAGGAGGATGTGGAGGATGAATGCGTGGCTAAAGAGATGGTTCAGGGGGCAAGGGATAAGATTTCTGGATCATTGGGATCTCTTCTGGGGAAGATCGGACCTATACAAAAGGGACGGACTCCACTTGAACTGGAGGGGGACCAATGTGCTGGCAAGCAGATTTGCTAGACCTCTGGGGGAAGGTTTAAACTAGTTTGGCAGGGGGGTGGGGAACAGAGTGTGAGTGCAGTGTCATGGCCACCAAGATAGGAATAATAACGATAACAAAGGTAGGATGAAGATTAGGGTAAAAGGTAGAAAAGAGAATATATGTGAGGGTCATTCTCTGAAATGCATATATTTTAATGCAAGAAGCATAGTGAACAAGGTAGATGAGCTTCGAGCATGGACAGATACTTGGGGTCATGATATTGTGGCAATTAGTGAGACCTGGCTACAGGAGGGGCAGGACTGACAACTTAACGTTCCAGGATACATTTGTTTTAGATGTGATAGAGCAGGGGGTAAAAAAGGGGGAGGAGTTGCTCTGCTTGTTAAGGAGGACATTACTGCCGTGGGGTGGCAGGAAAGTCTGGAGGGATCTTCCAGTGAGACTGTTTGGGTGGAATTCAGGGGTGAAGGAGGCATGTGGGTGCTAATAGGGGTGTATTACAGACCACCAAATGGGCCAAGAAAATTAGAGGAACAAATTTGAAGGGAGATAACGTATATGTGTGAGAATCATAAGGTAGTGATCATGGGAGACTTTAACTTCACTCACATTGATTGGGATACCCATACAGTTAGAGGGCTGGATGGGCTAGAGTTCGTTAAATGTGTTCAAGATTGTTTTCTAAATCAATTAGTAGAAGAACCGACTCAGGACGGTGTAATACTAGATCTCCTGTTAGGGAATAAGCTAGGTCAGGTATCGGACATTAATGTTGGAGAACAAATTGGGTCTAGTGATCATAACTCTGTTAGTTTTAGGGAAGAGCAAGGAGGGGCCTAAAGTTGAGGTTCTGGATTGGAGAAGAGCAAATTTCGAAGGAATAAGAAGGGATTTGGGGAGTATTGAGTGGGACAGGATATTTTCAGGTCAGGATGTAAATGAAAAATGGAGGATATTCAAAAAAGAAATTTTGAGGGTACAGAGTAGTTACGTCCCAGTGAGGATCAAAGGAAAGGCTGGTAGTCATAGGGAGGCTTGGTTTTCGAGGAATATTGGAAATTTGGTTAGGAGAAAAAGAGAGGTGTACAAGAGGTATAAAGAGCAGGGAGCTGAGAGTTTGAAGGAGGACTACAAGGAGTGTAGAAGGAATCTTAAGAAAGAAATTTGAAAGGCCAAAAAAAGGCACGAAGAGGCTTTGGCAGACAGAGTAAAAATAAATCCAAAGGATTAGTGAGGGATAAAATTGGACCCTTTGTAGATAGCGAGGGTAAGCTGAGTGAGAAGTCAGAGGAAATGGGGGAAATTTTGAATAATTTCTTTGCCTAGGCATTCACTAGGGAAAAAAATATTGAACCAGTTGAAGTAAAGAAAAATAGTGGGGAGGTCATGAAGCATATAAGGATAACCGAAGAGGTAGTGATGGCTGTGTTGAAAAAGATCAAGGTGGATAAATCTCCAGGACTGGACAAAATATTCCCAAGGACACTCAGGGAGGCTTGTGGACAGATAGTGGGGCCATTAACAGAGATATTTAGGATGTCACTGGTCACGGGGGTAGTGCCAAAGGATTGGAGGGTAGCGCAAGTGGTTCCGCTGTTTAAGAAAGGGTCCAAATGCAAACCTTGGAATTATAGGCCTGTGAGTCTGATGTCTGTGGTGGGTAAGTTGATGGAAAGTGTTCTGAGGGATGGTATTTACAAATATTTGGAGGTACAGGGATTGATAAGGAGTAATCAGCATGGTTTTGTCAGGGGTAGATCATGCTTGACAAACCTGATTGAGTTTTTCGAGGGGGTTACAAAAAAGGTTGATGAAGGGAAAGCTGTGGATGTTGTCTATTTAGACTTTAGTAAAGCTTTTGACAAAGTTCCCCACAGGAGGTTAGGAAAAAAGGTGGAGGCATTAGGTATAAATGAGGAGGTAGTGAAATGGATTCAGCAATGGTTGGATGGGAGGTGTCAGAGAGTAGTGGTAGACAATTGTTTGTCCAATTGGAGGCCGGTGACTAGTGGAGTTCCTCAGGGATCAGTCCTCGGTCCACTATTGTTTCTTATATATATTAACGATTTGGAAGTAGGGGTGGAGAATTGGATAAGCAAGTTTGCGGATGATACAAAGATTGGTGGTGTTGTGGACAGTGAGGAAGATTACAGTAGATTAAAAGGTGATTTAGGAGGGCTGGAGGTGTGGGCTGAGAAATGGCTGATGGAATTTAATACAGATAAGTGTGAGGTGTTACATTTTAGAAAGGCAAGTCTAAATAGGTCATATGCATTAAATGGTAGGCTATTGAGACATGCAGAGCAACAAAGGGATTTAGGAGTTGTGGTAAATAGTACCCTCAAGGCTGATACTCAGGTAGATGGTGTGGTGAAGAAGGCATTTGGAATGTTGGCCTTCATCAATCGGAGTATTGAATTCAAGAGTAGGGAGGTTATGATGAAATTGTACAAGGCATTGGTGAGGCCAAATTTGGAGTACTGTGTACAGTTTTGGTCACCAAATTATAGGAAAGAAATAAACAAAATAGAGAGAGTGCAGAGAAGGTTCACAAGAATGTTGACAGGATTTCAAGGTTTGAGTTACAGGGAAAGGTTGTGCAGACTGGGGCTTTTTTCTCTGCAGCGTAGAAGATTGAGAGGGGATTTGATAGAGGTGTTTAAGATTTTAAAAGGGACAGACAGAGTAAATGTGGATAGGCTTTTTCAATTAAGAAAGGGGGAGATTCAAACTAGAGGACATGGTTTAAGATTGAAGGGGGAAAATTATAAGGGGAACATGAGGGGAAATTTCTTTACGCAGAGGGTGGTGAGGATGTGGAATGAGCTTCCGGCAGACGTAGTTGAGGCGGGATCATTGGTTACATTTAAGGAAAGACTAGATAGTTACATGGATAGGAGAGGACTGGAGGGGTATGGACCGGGTGCTGGTCAGTGGGACTAGGAGGGTGGGGATTAGTTACGGCATGGACGAGTAGGGCCGAACTGGCCTCTTCTGTGCTGTAAATGGTTATATGGTTAAATGGGATTGGTTAAAGGAAGACGCTCTTCAAATATCTAAACAGACTATTTAACATAATACATATGGAAAAGTCAGAAATGAATCTATCTTCCTAGATGCAGGAAAAAGCACTTGATCAATTAGAATGGTCTCTTATTTAAATGATTGGAAAAATTTGGTATAAGCAGAAAGTTTACCATAAACCACAAGCCAAAATTATAACTAACAATCATATATCAGCATTTTTTCCCTTGTGTAGGTCAAGTAGACAGGGGTGTCCTGTCTCCAACTCTTTTTATCCTAATTATTGAAACCCTGGCAGAGATTATTAGGAGAGACCCGGACATTAAGGGCTTCAAAGTTGGACAGGAAGAACGTAAAATTAGTTTATTTGCTGATGATGTACAATTATACACGTCTGACCTGGCTGAATCCTTGATAAAATTACAAACAATATTAGAAAATATGAAAGAGTATCAGGTTATAAAATAAATATGAACAAGAGTGAGATAATGCAATTGAAAAATTTTGATTATGAATGATATCAAAAAGGTAGTAGATTTAAATGGAAGACCATGTTATCAAATATTTAGGAATAATGACAGATAACAACTTACAGTATATATAATTACACTCCTCTTTTAGAAAACAAGATTTACAGAAAAGGAAAGACCTGCTGATCTAGTGGGAAGAGTAAATTATATTAAAATGAATGTGATGCCAAGATTACAGTATCTTTTTCAATTCTGCCTATTGCATGACCTAAATTATTGAATAATTATACAAGGTAATTCCTATAGAATAACAAAATGCCAAGAATTTCATTGGATAAGCTAACATGGGACTATAAGGTGGGAGAACGTAGACTTCTGGACTTTAAGAAATATTATTTACCTGCACAAGCAAGATTTTTATCATCCTTTTTTGAAGACAGTCCCTTTTCTTGGATTTGAATGGGATTGAAATCAATAGAAGAAGAAACAGTATATTTATAAATAGAATGTCAAGTTAATTAAAAAAAGATGGATAACCCTATATTAATACATATGATTAGAATATGGTAAGAAATTAATGTGTATTGAAAAAAAATCAGGTATATAATTAAGAACACCATTATGTAAAAATGAACTACTGCCCATGAATTTGGGTAACAAAAAATATTGAATTCCTGATACTGTATGATAAAGGAATAAGATATAGCGATGATTGTTATGTGGAGGGCTCTCATGTCATTTGAACAATTAAGAAATAAATACAGAGTGCCTAACAGGACTTTCTTTTGTTTTCTCCAGTTAAGATCATTCCCAAGAGAAAAATGGGGGCCAACCCACCTGAAATTAGTGAAATGGAATGAACAATTTGGCTGGGGAATACACCTAAATTTATAACTAAGATGTACTCTGCTATCCAGAATTAAAGTGCGGAACCAAGTTTAGAGAGATCGAGAGAGATGTCTGATTTTTGTGTTGCAATAATGGAAAGATGTTGGTCTGATTGGTGTTTGGATAGCATGATGTCAATTATAAATGCAAAATAATGGATTAGAGCAATACAATTTTTTTTTTTTTTTTAAAAACACCATTTATATCTCACATATATCAACATTGGAAATATTGGAAATGTGTTTTAGGTGTGGGACAGCAATAAGAACATTCTTGCATGTAGATGGTCGTGAGTGAAGGTGAGACCTTTTTGACAGGATATTAATGAAATATTAACAAGAATAGCAGGAGTGACCTTCACAAGCAATCTGGAGCTTTATCTTTTGGACAATTTTATTGAAATAAGTAAAAAAACTGACAAAATTCCAAATTTTATTTGTTAAAATAGCCTTGGCAATGGCTAAAAAATGTATTGCAATTACTTGACAAAGGTGACCATCTCATTTAATCCGTTTAATAGAATTTTTTTTCCCCCCAAAAAAGATGTTTATCGTTCTTGGTAATTGGAATACCCAGTAAATTGATCTCTCACAATCTTTGAAAGGAAATTAATATAACTTATAGGCATAGAAACATTTAAGGGTAAAGTTCATTTTTATGCAGATTCATCCTGAGACTTCGAGAACTGACTAAATTGAGAAAGAACAAATAATATGAATGGTAAAAAAGAGCCTCTGGATTAGATACAAAAAGCAAATGATTGTCTGGATAGAAGAAAACTTCATATTCAATACCTTTCCTATAAATCCCTGAAAGATCTCTACACTCACGAAAGGCAATTGCTAACAGCTCTAAGATCAAGTCAAAAAGTAATGGACTTCAAAGGACAGCCTTAATGAGTACCCCCTTGAAGATTAAAAGGTTTTGATTGTTATGAGTTCAAAAGGACTGAAGCATTAGGACAACAGTCCATACCAGTGACAGGGTTCTGCTAGTGGCCAATCATTTCAATTCTGCACCCCACTCCCACTCCCACTCCAACATGTCTGTCCATGGCCTCATGCAATGCCAAACCAAGGCCACCTGTAAATTGGAGGAGGAACATCAAATATTTCATCTGGGCACTCTCCAACTCAATAGCATTAACATCAACATCTCTGGTTTCTGCTAGACCACTCCCCATTCTTTCTATCTTCCCTTTCTGTTTGCTTTCCTCCAGCTCTCCACCCCCTTCCATCTCCATTCACAGAGCCAGTCCCTCCCCCTGTTTGCTGTTGTGCCCTCCCTCCCTTAACCACTCAATTCCTCTTGCTGGTGGACCTGCCCCACCTTCACCATTTTATTCCGGTGCCCACGTACACTTTTCTCATACCTTGATGAAGGGCACAGGCCTGAAATGTTGTTGATGTATACTTACCTTTGCTACACAGAGTCCACAGTTTGACCCACTGAGTTTCTCCAGCATTGTTTCAAACATGGTGTCTGCAGACTTTTGTGTTTGACACCATACAAATTGAGGTTTCTGGTGCACAAAGCTAAAAGTTGATACAGATTGCAGAATGTCATCAAAAGAACAATGGGCAGTGCTGTTGTTTAAGGGGAGGTACTCTCATGCTTCAGAAATGGAGCCTAGCTCAGAACTTCTTGGAAATGCTTCATTTGGTCTGGGCACCAATGCACACTGTCAATCAAGGAGGTGCAGGATGCTTCTCAGAGTCCTCCAGGGATAAGGGGTTCTGTTAGGGGATGTGTTGCAAAACACAAGTTCAAGATGAACAACTTGGGAGTTTAAAATCAAAGCTTTTTAGTAATATTGTTGATTAAGAATGGTTTCATTTGAATCCAGAATATGCAGTTTCAGAATGAAACCAGGAAGTACCATTTCCTCACAACAGGTGGTGTACACCTGGAAAGTCCCTGCCCAAAAATCTTGATGGTGCTGGCTTACATGATTTTGTCAGACAAGGAGATCCAAGTTTTCTAGGCAGGGAATACTCCACATGTTCTACCAGCATTAAACTTCCCAAGCACACACCTCACACTTTCCTGCTGAATCCTCAGACAACCTTCTTCACTAGCTAGGATTCCACCAATATCCATATTATCTGCAAACTGCATCTGAAACCACCAACATTCTTAAAGTAATTTATAGCAAAGGCCCCAGCACTGAACCCCGTTGTACTTCTCTTATTGCAGACTTTGTCAGAAAAATACATCCACCACTATACCTCCCAACACCCAGACAGTTTGGGATGAAGATTGGCAACATGCCTCCTTGGATCCCCTGCATCTCAAGATGGAGTGTTTGTTTCTTAAATTCCTCTTCAGATCCTGAAATTTAGAAAAACTCTGAGCTATGCCAATGTATTCTATGTGACTTGCACATGTACTGGCACAGACAGACATTTAGGGAAATCTTACACATCATTACACCTTTCTGACACCCAACTAAATTGCTCCACCACTGCAATATTAGAATAGTGCAATTAAAATGGTACACTGACGAGGAAGATACAAAAATGCACATGAGGCGTGGTCCATTTGAGCCACAGATTGGATGATAATGCACCACCTCACAGGATTCCTGTCTCTTTTGATTTAAGCCAAATTTCCATCCATGCTACAGTATCTGAAAGTAACAAATGTTCATTTGGCCATTTAAGAATTTTCCAAACCATGTCTACAGCGAGAGCAAAGATGACATTAAAGAGGTAAACAAGTGTGTTTTTTCACCAAAAATCAGGGTTAAAGCTGCAGAAAGCAAAATTTGCAATTCAGCAAAGGGTTTGAATCAGAGAAGTTGTAGAGCAGAATTTTAAACAGGCAGATAAAAGCAAAATCAAGGGATTTACAGATTTCCAACGTTAATCTCACTTACTCCAGCTCCTTCCCATCGGAGGAATTGGGAGAATCCTCTGGCACGTGACTTACAGCAGGCATTCCCTCCTGACTCGAGACCAATTGGCTACAGGTGACACATAAGCACTTGTGAAGATGTCACCTTCGTTGTCTGAATGATTCCATCCCTTGCCACTTCAGACCACTCTTCTCCAAGCACTCCATTCAACCATCTTCACTGGAAAAATAAAATCAATTCAGATTAAAAATAAACACATCATCTATTACGTATTGCAAGCAATTTTGGGTTTCTCATTTAAGAAAGGATATGCTGACATTGGAGAGGCTTTAGAGGACGTTCACAAGGATGATTCCGGGAATAAAAGGGTTATTATAGGAGCGTTTGACAGCTCCCAGCCTGTATTCAATGGAATTTAGATGAATGAGAGGGGGGGGGATCTCATTGAAACATTTTGAATGTTGAATGGCATGGATAGAGTAGTTGTTTCCTATGATGGGAGAGTAGAGGACAAGAGGGCACAACTTCAGGAATGAAAGGCATCCACTTAGAACAGAGATATGGAGGAACTTCTTCAGCCAAAGGGTGGCAAATCTGTGAAATTTGTTGCCACAGGCAGTTGTGGAGGACAGGTCATTTGGTTATTTAAGCCAGAGATTGATAGATTCTTGATTAGCTTGGGCATCAAAGGTTATAGAGAGAAGGCTGGGCATTGGGGTTGAATGGGAAAATGGATCAGCTCATCACTAAATAGTGGAGCAGACTCAATGGGCTGAATACCCAATTTCTGCTCCTATTTCTTATGCAGACCCTTTCTCTTTGATGTATGCCTCTCGACCGACTGAAGGTTCCACCTTAAACCTGCACCTGCACTTCAGTTTCACATGCTGGCTGACCTGCAGTACATTGCCAGAGTTTAAATGCAGAATTTCAACTTTTGTGGATTTCCTTTTAGATAACCAAAAATGCTGTAATTATTCTTCATTCCTAATTCAATATGCGCCATACAATTCCAATTACACATTTCAAGCATGGTTTAAGGTAAAATTACTGTTCAAATTAAAATTACAGATTTTTAAAATAGTTTTATTTTTGATTTTTTTCAAAAATTATACATATTAACTTTTTCTCACAAACAACAAATAAAAAAGTCCCTCCCTCCCCCCTTCCGTATATACAGATCCGTTCACTGTCAGAGCTTACATATATTTTAAGTATATAGAGTACAGTTGGGAAAACTACATATTTGTATATATGTTACTTTTGTACCCTTTTTTGTTCCTTTTTATTACTGGATCTGGGCCCCTGTGTGGTCCAGGTTTGGCTGCCAGACCTTTACATACGGGTCATATTTATTCCTTAAGTTATATGCGATTTTTTTTCCCCCATAGGTATCCAGCTGTTCATTTCCACAGTCCACTGTGCTATGAGGGAAGTCCAAGTGATCACAACACATTTTTTTGCCACCGCCAGTGCTACTTTTATAAATTAAATTTGATATTTGGTCAATTTGTTGCTTTTTTTCCATGAAATTACACAGTAATTTGGGAAGAATGTGGGAAGATTATTGATTTTGGAGGTAATAATTGGAATAACAATGACAGACATCATTCCCAGAGCAACACATCAACACTGATCATGCACTCAACTCAAGAACCAAGAGCAGGAGTAACCAATCAGCCCATCATACCTCCCCCACGACAATTAAATCTCAGCTGCTCATCTTAATGCCCTTTTACATACATCTGTAGAAGCCCTTGTGATTTTCTTTCACCTTGTCTGCCAGAGCAACCTTCTTAGTCCTCCCAATTTCCTTAAGTATTTTCTTACACCCTTCAAGTACCTCATTTGTTTCTTACTAACTATACCTTGCAATCCTTGCAACACCTTAAAAAAGATAAAGGTTGATAAATTTCCCGGACCGGACAAAATATTCCCTAGGACACTCAGGGAGGCTAGTGGACAGTTAGTGGGGTCATTAACAGCGATATTTAGGATGTCGCTGGCCACGGGGGTGGTACCAAAGGATTGGAGGGTGGCGCATGTGGTTTCTCTGTTTAAAAAAGGGTCCAAATGCAAACCTGGGAATTAATAAATGGATGACCCTCCCAATAACTTAGAATTCTATTTATACACAAGATTTTCTACTATCCTCTCACCAGCCATATGCAACTCCAATTTTATCCATGAAGACTTGTCTCCTCCATCAAAGAGGGATGTTGCAAACTTCAAATGGGTTTCCAAAATATTTTGAAATCCAGGAGCATTAATCCTTCTAATTCATAATTCTAAGTTAATTTTTCAATAGACTCTGGAAGGCTTATCTTTCCACAGAAACTTCCTGATGCATTTATTAAGGTTTTGAAAGAATCTCTGAAGAATAGGAACAGGCAAACTTTGAAAATAATATTGTACTCTGGGCAGCACACCAATTGACCCTTCCAATTATTGGGAGGGTCATCCATTTATTAAAGCTTTAGTAAAGCTTTAGTAAAGCTTTTGACAAAGTTCCCCACAGGAGGTTAGGAAAAAAGGTGGAGGCATTAGGTATAAATAAGGAGGTAGTGAAATGGATTCAGCAGTGGTTGGATGGGAGGTGTCAGAGAGTAGTGGTAGAAAATTGTTTGTCCAATTGGAGGCCGGTGACTAGTGGAGTTCCTCAGGGTTCGGTCCTGGGTCCACTATTATTTGTTATATATATTAACGATCTGGATGTAAGGGTGGAGAATTGGATAAGCAAGTTTGCGGATGACACAAAGATTGGTGGTATTGTGGACAGTGAGGTAGATTACCGTAGATTAAAAGGTGATTTAGGAAGGCTGGAGGTGTGGGCTGAGAAATGGCTGATGGAATTTAATACAGATAAGTGTGAGGTGTTACATTTTGGAAAGGCAAATCTAAATAGGTCACATGCATTAAATGGTAGGCTATTGAGACATGCAGAGCAACAAAGGGATATAGGAGTTGTGGTAAATAGTACCCTCAAGGCTGATACTCAGGTAGATGGTGTGGTGAAGAAGGCATTTGGAATGTTGGCCTTCATCAATCGGAGTATTGAATTCAAGAGTAGGGAGGTTATGATGAAATTGTACAAGGCATTGGTGAGGCCAAATTTGGAGTACTGTGTACAGTTTTGGTCACCAAATTATAGGAAAGATATAAACAAAATAGAGAGAGTGCAGAGAAGGTTCACGAGAATGTTGACAGGATTTCAGGGTCTGAGTTACAGGGAAAGGTTGTGCAGACTGGGGCTTTTTTCTCTGGAGCGTAGAAGATTGAGAGGGGACGTGATAGAGGTGTTTAAGATTTTAAAAGGGACAGACAGAGTAAATGTGGATAGGCTTTTTCAATTAAGAGTGGGGGAGATTCAAACTAGAGGGCATGGTTTAAGATTGAAGGGGGAAAATTATAAGGGGAACATGAAGGGAAATTTCTTTACGCAAAGGGTGGTGGGGATGTGGAATGAGCTTCCGGCAGACGTGGTCAAGGCGGGATCATTGGTTACATTTAAGGAAAGACTGGATCGTTACATGGATAGGAGGGGACTAGAGGGGTATGGACCGGGTGCTGGTCAGTGGGACTAGGAGGGTGGGGATTTGTTACGGCATGGACTAGTAGGGCCGAACTGGCCTGTTCTGTGCTGTAAGTGGTTATATGGTTATATGGTTATATGGCCTCACTTTAAGACATGACCGGGTTGAATGCAAGAAAATACCTATTTCTTAACGACAATGAAAACATTGGTCTGATATTTCCTATTTGAATTTATCTAACCTTTGTGGGGAGTAAGCTATAGTTATTGCACCATCTGACACCGTACATTAATCATACTGTCCCTACATCAGTTGGACCAACAAAATGGATCAATTTCCATACCCAAATCTGATTCCCACCTTTGTCTTGATTTAGCAAGCCCTTGTTCAGGGCTTCCCATATGAAGCAAGGAATACATTTTTAAAATAATCCATTTTATGCTCCCCTTTCGAACCAGAGTCTCTATTTTTCTACACTGCAGTAAGGTTTGTGCTGGACCTAATTTGTCCCTTAAATAAGATTTTAACTGAAGATAGCAGAAAAAAAATGAATTTTTATTCCCAATTTGCTCAAATGTCATAAATTGACTCCTCTCTGGGACCAAGTGTCCAGGATTTTATTATCAATCATTAATGGAATTAACAGATTTTGTGCCACGGATATTTTAGGTGAAAGACCCCCCCCCAACCCCTCTTGCCCCCAATTTGACCATTAATTTTATTCCATTTTGTATTTTATGTTTTAATGGGGGGGGGGTTTCTTTCAGGCCAGATAATTTAGAATTCTATTTATACACAAGATTTTCTACTATCCTCTCACCAGCCATATGCAACTCCAATTTTATCCATGAAGACTTGTCTCCTCCATCAAAGAGGGATGTTGCAAACTTCAAATGGGTTTCCAAAATATTTTGAAATCCAGGAGCATTAATCCTTCTAATTCATAATTCTAAGTTAATTTTTCAATAGACTCTGGAAGGCTTATCTTTCCACAGAAACTTCCTGATGCATTTATTAAGGTTTTGAAAGAATCTCTGAAGAATAGGAACAGGCAAACTTTGAAAATAATATTGTACTCTGGGCAGCACACCAATTGACCCTTCCAAACAAAGTTATTGGGAGGGTCATCCATTTATTAAGATCATCCTCAATTTTCCTAAGCAAGGAAAAAAAATGTATAAATTTTCCAGGCTGTTATCTACCTTGATACCTAAATATCAAGTCCCATTGAGCGGCCACTTAAATTGAGAATTTCTCTTAATTTGTTCCTAATTCTGTCCAATAAGTGGCAAAACTTCACTCTTGTCCCAATTGACTTTATAACCCCAAAATCTTCCAATTTAGACTGCAATTTTTGGAATGAGTGAATGGATGTCAGATATATTAGAACATCAGCAAATAAATTGATTTTACGTTCTTCTGAATTGATCACGAAACCCTTTATGTCTGGATTTAGACAGATCGATTCTGTTAACGGTTCAAAAGTCAGGAAGAAAAGAACTGTTGATAATGGATAGTGGAAATGCAGATGAAATTTGACCATTAGTTGTTACTTAGCTTTAGGCTCAGAATATAGAGCTCAAATCCAATTAATAAATGTTTGTCCTTGTCCAAATTTTTCCAGTATTTTAAATAAAAAGTTCCACTCCTAAATTCTTCTTAAATGCTAAACCTGAGCCTGCATTCACCACTTCAACTGGCAGCTCATTCCACATCCCCACCACTCTCGTGTTAAGAAGTTCCCCTAAATTTTACTCTTTCACCCTTAACCCAAGTCATAGGAACATAGGAAGTAGGAACAGGTGTAGGCCAAAAATGGCCCATTGAGCCTGCTCCGCCATTCGATACGATCATGGTTGATCTAATTTAGGACCTAACTCCCCATATCCCCTAATTCCTCTATCATGTAAAAATTTATGTAACCGAATTTTAAATATGTTTAATGAGGCAGCCTCAACCACTTCGCTGGAGAGAATTCCAAACATTCACTACTCTCTGGGAAAAACTATTTTTCCTCATCTGTCCTAAATCTACTCCCCCGAATCTTGAGACTGTGTCCTCTCGTTTTAGTTTCCCCGGCCAGCTCAAAAAACCTTCCTACATCTATCCTATCCATACCCTTCATAATCCTATATGTTTCCATAAGATCTCCTCTCATTCTTCTGAACTCGAGCGAATACAATCCTAGACGATTTAATCTTTCATCATAAGTCAACCCTTTCATCCCAGGGATCAACCTAGTAAACCTCCTCTGGACCATCTCCAAAGCCAGTATAATCCTTCCTCAAATATGGAGACCAGAACTGGACACAGTACTCCAGGTGCGGTCTCACCAGTACCTTATACAGTTGCAACATTACCTTCCTACTCCTGAATTCAATTCCTCTAGCGATGAAGGCCAACATTCCATTTGCCTGCTGAAACCTAACTTTTTGCGATTCATGCACAAGCCCTCCCAAGTCCCTCTGCACAACAGCATGCTGTAGTTTTTCACCCTTTAAATAATATTCAGCTCTTTTATTTTTCTTGCCAAAGTGGATAACCTCACACTTACTAACATTGTACTCCATCTGCCAGACCTTTGCCCACTCATCCAGCTTAACTCTATCCCTCTGCAGACTCTCCACATCCTCATTACAATTTGCTCTTCCACTCAATTTGGTGTCATCCGCAAACTTGGCTACACCACATTTTGTCCCCTCCTCCAAGTCATCAACGTAAATGATGAACAGTTGTGGGCCTAACACTGACCCCTGCGGCACCCCACTTACCACTCTCTGGCAACCTGAAAAACTTCCATTTATCCCGTCTCTCTGCCTCCTGTCAGACAACTAATTTTCAATCCAGGCCAATAGACTTCCCCGGACTCCACTTTCCTGTAACTTACTGAGAAGTCTCTTGTGCAGCACCTTATCAAACGCTTTCTGGAAATCCAAATATACAACATCAACCTGTTCCCCTCTATCCACCGTACCCATCATATCCTCAAAGAATCCTAACAAGTTTGTCAACCAAGATCTTCCCTTTCTAAAACCATGCTGCGTCTGCCTGATTGAACCCTTATGTTCCAAAAGTTTCACTATTTCATCTTTAATGATGGCTTCAAGCATTTTTCCAACCACAGACGTCAAGCTAATTGGCCGATAATTTCCAGTCTTCTGCCTACATCCCTTCTTAAAAAGTGGCGTGACATTTGCTGTCTTCCAGTCTGCCGGGACCTGCCCAGAATCCAATGAATTTTGGTATATGACCACCAATGAATCAACTATAATTTCTGCCATTTCCTTCAGAATCCTTGGATGCATATCATCAGGACCAGGTGATTTGTCTGGCTTTAGTCCCATTAGTAACAACTATTTTATCAAGGCCCTCCCCAACATTCGCATCCTTAACTCCGCACTTGGGCATGCTGGACGTGTCTTCCACTGTGAAGACTGACACAAAATATTTGTTTAATGCCTCGGCCATTTCCTCATTTTTTGCTACCAGTTTTCCTTTCTCATCCTCCAAGGGTCCTATGTTAACTCTGGCCACCCTCTTCCATTTTATAGATTTATAAAATTTTTTGCTTTCTGTTTTTATATTTTGTGCCAATTTACTTTCATAATCCTTTTTCCCATTTATTACCCGCTTTGTAACCCCTTGTTGTCTCTTAATGTTTTCCCAATCTTCCAGTTTCCCACTGCTCTTTGCAGCTTTGTACACGTGTGCCTTCAATTTTATAATCTCCTTTATTTCCTTTGTTAACCACGGTTGATTTTTCCCTCCCTTGCTGCCCTTTTTCCTGACCAGAATATATTTTTGTTGAACATTACAAAATATTTCTTTGAAAATCTTCCACTGTTCCTCAACTGTTTCATCAATTAGCCTGTGCTCCCAGTCCACTCTGCTCAATTCCTCCCTCATCCTATGGTATTCACCCCTGTTTAAGCATAATATATTAGTTTTAGATCTAACTATTTTCCCTTCCATCTGAATGAGAAATTCAATCCTACTATGATCGCTATTTCCCAGATGGTCTCTGACTATTACATCATCTACTCTACCTATCTCATTGCACAACACTAGATCCAAGAGAGCATCTTCTCTTGTGGGTTCCTTAACATGCTGCTCTAGAAAGCTATCGCGGATGCATTCTATGAAGTTCTCTTCCAGACTCCCACGACCAACTTGATTTTCCCAATCTATGTGGAAGTTAAAGTCCCCCATGACGACTGCCGCATCATTATTACATGCCTCACTTATCTCTCTATTTATTTCCTGTGCCACTAAACTATTGTTATTTGGTGGGCGATAGAGATAGTTATTCTTTATCTCTACCCAAATGGACTCAACATTATGCTCTTTAGATCTTATATCATCCCTCACTACTGCCTGGAGCTCCTCTTTGATTAAGAGTGCAACTCCACCTCCCTTACCATCCTGTCTATCTCTTTGCATCACCTGATACCCTTGAAAGTTTAATTCCCATTTCGGGTCACCTTGTAGCCATGTTTCCGTGATGGCTACCAAATCATAGGCATGGGTACCGATTTGCGCCTCAAGTTCACTAACCTTATTTCTAATACTGCGGGCATTCAGATAAAGTGCCCTTATGCTCTTTGTCTTTTTAATAGCTAGTGACTTCTGTAACCTTTTCTTTTGATTTTTCTGCCTACTATTTTCTTAACACTCTCATTGACCCGAAAACTCACTGCACCATCTGATTTTTTACTTTCTCCTCCCAACATTACTTTTCCTATTTTACTTTTCCTGGCCATTACTTTATCTTCCCTACCCTTTTCCCTATCACTCTGGTTCCCATACCCCTGCCAAATTAGTTTAAACCTTGCCCCACTGCTGTACCAAACATACTTGCCAAAATGTTGACATCTTTTGGATTTAGGTGCAACCCGTCCCTCTTGTAAAGATCATGCCTTCCCCAAAAGAGATCCCAAAGATCCAAGAAGCCAAATCCTTGCCTTGTACACCAGCCCCTCAGCCACACGTTCATTTTCCTCATCCTTACATTCTTTTCATCACTTGCTTTTGGAACAGGTAGTAATCCCGAGATCACCACCCTCGTGTTCCTGTCTCTCAGCTTTTGTCCCAGCTCACTGTAATCCCTTTTCATTACCTCGTCCCTTTTCTTGTCAATGTTGTTTGTACCCACATGTACCAAGACATCAGGCTGCTCTCCCTCTCCTCTCAGAATATTTTGGACCCGATTTGTGATATCTCGTACCCTTGCACCAGGGAGGCAGCACATCATGCGGGTGTACTTATCTGGCTCACAGAATCTCCTGTCCGTACCCCTGACAATGGAGTCCCCAATAACTACTGCATTTCTCCTTTTCCTTTTCTTTTGCACCAGTCTGCCAGGCTCATTGCCATTGACCTGGTGCCCGTGGCCATCTTCTGTCCGGTTATCTCCCTCAACAGAATCCAACACAACTGTTGCTGAGTGGGATAGTCACTGGTGTGCTCTCCGTTTTTCTTGCTTTTTTCTTTTCCCCCCCTGACGGTTTCCCACTTACCTGACACAGGTCCTGGAGTATTTACCGCCCTGAAAGTTGAGTCGATTAACTCCTCACTCTCCCTTACAAGCCGCAGGTCATCAATCTGCAACTCCATATCCCTAATTCGCTCCCTTAGTAACTGCATCTCGGAACACCTGGTGCAGATGTGGCCATTTGGGAGGGTGGAGGTCACCCACTGTTCCCACATCTGACACCCAGTACAGAGCACTAACCCTATTGGCATGACTCTGAATACGAAGGCAAATCACTCAGCTTACCTTTTCTCCTTGCCTGCTTTCGCCAAAGCCTGATAAGCCAAAGCCAAAAAGTCTCACTCCTTCACTGCTCCACTCACTCACTGAGCCACTCCTCGCTGTCCGCTCCCTCCCCTTTCACTGCTTTTATTGGCCCCTTGACCAATTAACCCTGTCACTTTCAGTAAGCTCCTCCTCCTCTGACTCACTTTCAGCAAGCTCCGCCTCCTCTGACTCACAGCCCGACTCTCTCCAAGCTCCTCCTCTGACTCCCAGCCGAACCAAATAGGTTGTCTGGTCCTCTGGTTTGTACCTCATCTACCCTCAGTGGAAAAAGCCTTTCGACATTTACTCTATCCATCCCCCTCATCATTTTAAATACCTCGATCAAATTTCCCCTCAATCTTCTACACTCCAGGGAATAAAGTCCTAACCTCTTTAAACCTTTCCCTGTAACTCAGTTCTTGAAGTTCAGGCAACGTCCTCATAAATCTGCTCTGCATTCTTTCCATCTTATTCATATCTTTCCTGTAGTTCAGTGGCCAAAGCTGCACACTACACTCCAAATTTGGCCTCACCAATGTCTTGCACAACTTTAACTCAACATCCCAACTCCTGGACTCAATCCTTTGATTGATGAAGGCCAAGATGCCAAAAGTTCTCTTTCCAACCCTGTCCACCTGTGACGCCACTTTCAGGGAATTCTGGATCTGGATTCCCAGGTCCCTCTGTTCTCCCGCCCTCCTCAGTGCCCGACCATTCTCCGTGTGTGTCCTTTCTTGGTTTGTCCTTCCAAACTGCAACCCCTCATTAAATTCCATCGCCACTTTTCAGCTGTTTTGAAAACCTTCCTCACTGTCCTCAACACGTCCAAGCTTAGTGTCATCTGCAAACTTGCTGACCCAATTGACCCCACATTACCACATTGATATCGAGGACAAACAACGGTGCATCTATTTAAAACTAATCAGTCGTGCCTGTTATATAGAGAATTTAGGTTAAAATGACTTAAGTTAAAATGTGATGATTAATCATAAACAGGGAAGCCAGAACGGACAGGGAGCTTACTAGCAGCCAAGGACAAAAGGTTCAGCTGGATATGTTTTTTTAAACCTATCTTTTCATGGTCATAGTGAGAGACATGCAGGAGACAAAGGATTGATAAGAAGGGTGAGAAACAGAATTTAGTGTATGTAGAGTTCGCAGCGTACGTAACGAACGTGATAATTAATAATGCAGTTGTACTTAGAATGTTTTTGTAATACTAACCAATTAAAACAGTATTAATAAGAAGGGGAAGGGCAAATAATAAAGGTATAAAAATCAATGCACTGTATGTATCGGGGCTTAACTGGTGAGAAACCAGTTGAGTCCAACTCTGCAGACTTGTAAATAAAGCTTGTCGTGTCATCAGTTTTAAAGAGACTCATGTGTGAGAAGTTTTATTTCTGACAGTGCCCTCATGTCGACAAGTTACCTGCAGCGGGCACGATTACCCTCTCCTCTCCGCCAAGGCCGGGGTAAAGCAGAGCAGCTCGCCGCCGCCGCACTGAGCCTCCTCCCCGGCCGCACAGGCCTCAACCAGAGACCCGGCAGCGGCACCGCCACAGTGAGGGGAGGGGGCGGGGGGGGGTGGGGTGGGTTCGGCCCCGGCTGCCCACCTCGTCGCCGCTCCTTCCGCAGCTTCACCCGTCTCCCTTGGTAACTGCAACAAACCCGCCAACCCCAATGCGCCTGCGCCTGCGCGTCCGTTCCGAGGAGTGCGCCTGCGCGTCCGTTCCGAGGAGTGCGCCTGCGCGTCCGTTCCGAGGAGTGCGCCTGCGCGTCCGTTCCGAGGAGTGCGCCTGCGCGTCCGTTCCGAGGAGTGCGCCTGCGCGTCCGTTCCGAGGAGTGCGCCTGCGCGTCCGTTCCGAGGAGTGCGCCTGCGCGTCCGTTCCGAGGAGTGCGCCTGCGCGTCCGTTCAGAGGAGTGTGCCTGCGCTGAGAATTGTTTCCCTCCCCCCGACCGAACCTGCGCAAAACGCCGCGTCAGTTCAGCGGAGTGCGCCTGCGCCACATCGGGGAGGAGGGGGGGGGGGTGCGAAGACCATACTGCGCGTGCGCACGATTTGGGGCTTCTCAGCCAAAGGGAAATCCAAAGACTTGTCATTCTAAATATTTACTGTCGGCCTCAGACATTGTTTTCACGAATAAATTATTTTCCAATTGCCCAGAATAGTTCTCGTCGTGCATGGGGATAAATGATGCAGGTTTCCCATTTATTGCCAGGGAACAGACAGGACGTCTCCTTCCCTTTCCCTCAGGCCAGGCAGAATTGCCACGACTTGGTCATGACAGAGCAGAAACATGTAAACAACCTGACTCTGCAATATAAAAGAAATCAATAAAGTACAAAGTACAAGTCCTGAAATGACTCCCCAAAGACCACAAACAGGCAGGCGTCGCTGGCTCCAATGCCCATGGTCACTCCTTTGATTTGTAGGAATTGAGATGAATTAAAGGAGAAGTCATTTAGAATGAGAACAAGTTCTGCCAGGCAGAGGAAGGTGGTGGCAGAGGGTGACTGGTCAGGTCTTTGGTCCAGGAAGAAGCGAAGTGCTTTCAGACCTGCTGTGTGGGGGATAGAGGTATAAAGGGATTGGACATCCATCATGACGATGAGGCAGGCCCGTTCAGAGAATCTGAGGTATTGCGGGACGTAGGTGGGGTGGGATTGGACCAAGGGAAAAAAGATAGAGTCAAGGGAAGATTAAACTAGATCAGTATGACAAGAGAAATCGGAAACAATGCGTCTGCCTGAATGGTTTGGTTTGTGTATCTTGGGTAGAAGGTAGGAACGAGCATCGTGGGGATGGGAGACAATGATGCTGGTGGCTGAAAAGGGGAGGTGACCAGAGGTGAAGAGGTTGAAGAAGGTGTTGGAGACAGTAACTTGATGAGCTGTGGTGGGTCCTGTGGAAGAGGGAGATGGGAGGAGGTGTCTGAGACCTGTTGTCTGGCCTCAGCAAGGTAGAAGTCAGTGTACCAGACCACAACACCACCACCCTTGTCTGTGGGTATGATGGTGAGGTTGGGATTGTTGCAGAGAGAGTGGAGGGAAGAGTGTTCTGAGGAAGTAAGATAAGAATACGAGAAGGAGGGGGGTGGTGAAGTTGAGACGGTGATGTCTCAGCAGCAGTTGGAAATAAAAAGGTCCAGAGCGGGCAGCTGGCCAGGATGAAGTAGAAGAAGTGCAAATCAGGAGAAGGAGTCTTGAGTGAAGAGTCATGGCATGGAAGTGAGGCTGGAGGCTGAGGCAGCAGAAGAAGAGTTCGGCATCATAGCGTGCATGGAACTCGTTAAGGTGTGGGCAGAGAGGGATGAAGGTGAGGCCTCTGCCGAGGACCAAGAGGAAAAGGTCAGAGGGGAGTGTAAAGACCAAGCAGGGATCAGAGTGGGAAAGTGTTGTCACTGGGCATATTTAATGAGAAACATTTGTACATATTTTGGTTGATATGATTCATTGTGCGATAAATAAAAAATTACAAAAAAAATGGGAAAGTGTTTTGGAAGGTGTTGCGGGGATTTGGAGGGTTGGGGAGGTCAAAGGATGGAGATGGAAGGTGGGGGGTTGGAGGTGGAGGGTTGACAAGGGGAGGGGGAAGGTTTGGGAGGTCAAAGGGGGGAAGTGGGTGGTGGGGGACTGTTCCACAGATGATGCTATAGCCATATCCCTTCACTCCATCCTGACCCACCTGGAGCCTCTTACACCAGTCTGCTGTTCATCAACTTCAGCTCAGTGTTTTATATGATCATTCCCCAGAGGGTGTGGAGAAGCTGTCCTTGCTGTGACTCAACACCCCTCTCTGTAACTGGATTCTGGATTTCCTCATGGAAACACCACAGTCTGCCAGAGTAGCAGAAGAATGTTGAGCACCGTCACTCTGAGCACAGGCACATTTCAGGGATGAGTGCTCAGACCATTCCTGTTCATGCAACTCACCAGATCCGGCTCCAACAGTGTCATCAAGTTTGCAAATGATCACGTAGAAAGGAAAAAAAACAAAATTACCAACTACCAAAATTATTATTGATGCAAAATCAACTAATCCCTTTCACAATAGATAACCTTTCCTTTAGAGAATGGGAGAGAAAAGGGATCAAAAGAATAGAAAATTGTTTTTTGGGAAATAATTCATTATCTTTTGAACAAATGAAGTACAAATATGGTATAACTCACGGTACAATGTTTGCATACCACCAACTGAAAACCTACTTGAAGGACAAATTGGGAAGCAGGTTGAGGCTATCAGAAGGAAGCAGCTTTGAATATGTGATTACAGACATAATGATAATTAAAAGATTTATAACAAACAAGTACATCAAACTGCAAGAGAAAGAGAATGATGAAATAAGCTGTAAACCCAAACAAAAGTGGGAACAAGATCTAAACAAAGATAAAAAATGAAAAATGGGAAAAGCTATGCTCCGGAGGTTACGCATGATACAATATAATTGGTTATACAGGCTATACACCATGCCCCAAAAGTTAAATAAATGGGACCCAACAGCATCAGATAGATGTTTTCGCTGTCAGAAGGAAACGGGAACAACAGTACATGCAATTTGGGCATGTAAGAAAGTGGAAAAGTTTTGGGAAGATCTAAATCAGGTATTAAATAAAATCACAAAAAGCAACATCCCAAAAAATCCAGAGATCTTTCTTGTAAGTAATATAAGAAGTAAAGAACTAGGCCTCGATTTGGATGAAGCACAAAAAAGATTTATTATGATAGCCTGAGCTGTAGCAAAAAAATGTATAATGTCAACCTGGAAATCAGAAGAGAGCCTGAGAGTACAGCAATGGTACATGGAAATGAAGAAATATATTCCATTGGAAAAAATAACATATAATTTAAAAAATAAAGTCACATTATTCGAACAAATTTGGGAACCGTACATGGAACACAACAGAGAAGTCCTACCGCGGACCTCCACCCTCTAAAATGATAGAATAAGAAGAAGATGAAATGAACTGACCCAGTGTGTAAAAGTAGATGATACAATTTTCTTGTTTATTTTCGTTGTGTGATGACATTGTTTAATGGGTTTATTGTATTGTATATGTTGAACATTTAGTGGGTGGGGAGGGGGGGTGGGAAGGAGAGAGGGAAGGGAGGGGGGAAAAGGGGAGAAAATGACACTGTGCATATTCAAGAGGGAAATGTTTGTGTGTATTTTGGTAAATATGGTTCAGAGTGAAAAATAAAAAAATAAAAAATGTTTGCGGATGGCACAACAGTCGTTGGACTCATCAGTAACAACAATGAATTACCTTGCAGGGAAGAGGTGGAAAATCTCGTGAACTGGTGCAAGAGTAACAATCTGAGACAAGTTTATTGTCATCTGATTGTACAAATACAACCCGACTAAACAGTGTTCTCCGGTCCTCAGTGCAAAACACACAGACACAGAACCAGAAATTATACACATACAGAAAAATAATACAAATGCAGGACAAGTATTGTATCTATACAAACAAATAAATAAATTTTGTTTTTACAAACGAGAGTCTCGGATGGTTAGTGTGAGCAGTTCCTTTGATCATTCAGCATTCCCACTACCCATGGAAAGAGGCTGTTCCTCAGTCTGGTGGTGCTGGCTCTGATCTTTCTGTATCTCATTCCTGATGGGAGCAGCTGAAAGATGCTGTGTGCAGGGTGGAAGGGGTCCTCAATGATTTTGTGCGCACTCTTCAGTCTCAATGTGGACAAGACAAAGGAGATGATCGTGGACTTCAGAAGGACCAGGAATGACCACCCTCCACTACACATCAACAACTCTGTAGTAAAGAGTGGAGATATCTGTCTCAGAGGGTGACATCAGGACATCATTCAAGAGGGTAAACCCTCGCAAGGTGCCAGGCCCTGATGGTGTACTTGGCAGGGTACTGAAAATCTGCGTTACCCAACTAGCCAGAGTGTTCATGGACATTTTCAACATCTCATTGTGGCAGTCAGAGATTCCCACCTGCTTCAAAAGGGCATCAATCATCCCAGTACCCAAGAAGAGTAGTGTGAGCTGCCTCAACACCTACTGCCCAGTAGCACTAGCTTCAACTGTGACAAAATGCTTTGAGAGGTTGATCATGGCCAGAATTAACACATATCTAAGTAAAGATCTGGACCAACTGCAATTTGTCTATGTCACAATCGCTCCATAGCAAATGCAATATCGCTGGCTCTTCGCTCAGCTCTGGATCACCTCAAAAACAGCAATTCATAAATGCAACTGCTCTTTATCAACTTCATATCAGCCTTCAACACCATTATTCTCTCAGTGCTGGTCAAGAAGCTATAAATTCTAGGCCTCTGTACCCCACTCTGCAACTGGATCCTTGACTTTCTCATTGGAACACCACAGTCAGTCTAAATTGGTAACAACGTCTCCTCCTCACTAATCATCAACACAGGCGTACCCAAAGGATGCGTACTTAGCCTACTGCTCTACTCGTTATACACCCATGACTGTGTGGACAGGCACAATTCCAGTGGTATCTACGTTTGTCGATGACACCACAGTTGTCAGCAGAATCACATACGGCAATGAGGAAGTGTCCAGGAGGGAGATGGATCAGCTCTTTGAATGATGTTACAACAATAATCTAGTGCTCAATGTCAGCAAAACCAAGGAGACGATTGTGGACTTCAGGAGGAAATCAGGGAATATGACCCAGTCCCCATTGAGGGCTCAGTAGAGGAGAGGATCAAGAAATTCAAATTCATGGGGGTTAACATCTCAGAGGATCTGTCCTGGAGCCTCCATGGTGATCACAAAGAAGGTTCGCCACCAGCTCTACTTTGTGAGGTGTTTCAGGAGCTTTGGTATGTCACTGAAGACCCTAGTAAACCTTTACAGGTGGACCGTAGAGAGCATCCTGGCAGGTTGCATCACTGCCTGGTATGGAGGCACCAACTCTCAGGACAAGAATAAACTCCAGAGGGTTGTTAACTTGGCCTGCGACATCACAGGGACCAGACCACTCTATCGAGGACATCTACATGAAGCAGTGTCTTTAAAAAAGCAGCATTTATCCTCAAAGACTCCCACCACCCAGGCCGTGCCCTCTTCACTCTGCTACCATTGGGGAAAAGGCACAAGAACCTGAAGATGAGCACTCAGCGGCACAAGGACAGCCTCTTCCCCTCTGTCATCAGATTCCTGAACAGACGATAAACCACAGACACGGCCTGACTTTTCATCCACTGTAATTGTTATTATTATTTCATTTTTTATAGTAATGTTGTAAGATGGTTATAATATGTATATTTGCCCTATGATTCTGCCACAAAACCCCGAATTTCATGACCTGTTCATAACAATAAATCCTGATTACCATGTTCCTTGGCATTTACTTAACTGGTGACCTATCGTAGACACACAATATCTCCTTACTGATCAGGAAGGTGCAACAGCGACTGCATTTCCTGAGAAGACTGAAGCGGGCAAGGCGACCGGCCACCATTATGTCAACCTTCTTCAGGAGTTCTATCAAGAGCATCCTAGCTGTCTGCATCAGTGTGGTACGGTTGCTGCAGAGAAATGAATCGGAGGTCAATCCACAGGACCATAAGAGTGGCAGAGAGGATCAGTGGAGTCTTCCTCTTCTCACCCACTCCCCCAATAACATAATCTACAGGGATCGTTGTCTGAAGAGGGCACGCAAAATCATTGAGGACCTCTTCCACCCCGCACACAGCATCTTTCAGCTGCTCCTGTCAGGGAAGAGATACAGGAGGATCAGAGCCAGCACCATTAGGCTAAGGAACAGCTTCTTCCCATGGACCAGTGAGAATACTGAACCACCAAAGGAACTGCTCGCACTAACCATCCGAGGCTCTCATATTCACAAAGCAATATTTATATATTTATTTGTACATCTAAATATAGCACATGTCCTGCACATGTACTGTTTGACTATATGTGTGTTATTACAAGCTCCTGTTTAAGTAAAATGCTCACTGTAAGGGATAGTATAAACAGGAGGGATTGAATGGTCACAGTTAACATTTAACTTTTCACACAAGCACAATACAAGTCACAGCCCAGCAAAAATTCAATATATTGGAGGAACTGAGGGAAGGCTTGTCACAGTCTGTTCCAAATTCAATACATTTGCAAATACATTGTGATTTTACAAGGGAAACCAATCTGACTGCGGAAAACAGTTCTTTGAAGCAGCTCTTGTAGCAGCCTCTTCTGTGGAATTCAGAGCAAAGCATGCTCTGTGAATGGCTTGGCCTTTTGTAAGGTAAAACATCATGAGATGGGAATGTGTAAGGAGTTACCCTGTACAGGGCTGTAACAAGATGTGAATGCATCCTTGTACTTACAAGATAAGAGAGACATTGATGGATTGAGAGGCAGGAAGCTAGCAGGGAAAGGATAGCAACAGTTTTAGTCATTGGACAAGTAATGATATGATGATGTTCTAAGCACGTATCCAAGGGTATAAAAAATCACCATTTTGCTGATAACGGCAGAATGCATTCTCCGACTAACATTGTTAGTTGCAAGTGTTACAATCCGGTAATAAAGAACAAAGAACCCTGATTTCGACTCAGTCTGGTGTTTGTCTCACTCATTCATGAACAAAGCAGACCTAACAATTTTCAGTGGATTGACCTGTGCGAGGAGGGTCTTTTTGGGAAGCAAAGTGCTTCAATTTAAGTGGGACTAACAGCAAAGTTACTTTCAGGGACTGGCGCCAGGGTCCTGGAAGCTTCATGGACGCCACCCAGTTTGAGTCTTGCCTTCAGAAGGACCACGAGTGTTATGACCACAGCTTGTGTGGATGGACATTTCTTCAAAGGCAACACATGGAGAATTCGTTAGTCTGTAGCAGCTCCAACTCTAGTCTTCCCATCAGTTCAACATTAATTCTGGGCATCAAACTTCAAAGGCCTGCGCTTCAAAACTGAATTTGGAAGACTAAACTTTGAAGTAACTTTCTAGATTTTGGCCTGAGCTGTAAGGGTTTGGGTAACATACACGCACACAGCTGTTTGGACATCCCTCATGTTCCCTCACACCTTGATGAAGGGCTCCAGCCTGAAATGTTGATGATGTATCTTCACCTTTGCTATACAAAGACACTTTGACCTGCTGAGTTTCTCCAGCATTTGTGTGTTTTATCACTCAACCTTGGTGTCAACAGAATCCTGTTACCACACAGAACTGGGGATAGATTTAGTGTTAAGGATAGTTTAAGAATTAAAACTACAGTTGAAGAGTTAGAAATAAAATAAGTGCTTTAAAATTAAATAGTCTGGTTCATTACACGCAGTTCATAACAGTGTTATGTCTGGTCATGCATCTGCATGTTTTGCACTGAGGACTCTGGAGAACGCTGTTTCATTGGGTGTTGTATATGTACAATTCACCGTGTCGAAGGCTTTGGTGAGGTCAACAAAGGTGATGTAGAGTCCTTTGTTTTGTTCCTAGAACGCCTCGGATGCCCCCCAAAGTTCCTCAACATGGTTAGCCAACTGCACGAAAACCAACAAGGTCGGTGTAGAGCTCGTCGAAAGAACCAAAGACTTGTTGATCCAAACCAAGGCTTTTATTAGCAAAAGACAGGAGCTCTTCACAGGTGGCTGACCAGTCCGGAATGATCCGACCTGGCTAGGGACACAACCCTTTAAGGCCCAGACAATAGGTGTGGCTTAGATCTCAGCCAATCGCTGTAAGCACAGTCTAGATACAGTAACTATATACACTATGTACATTGGTGATAGGTCTGTACTATCACATTCACCCCTTCTTGGAGAACTGACCCTGGAAAAAAAACAAAAAAAAACGAGGGAGAGAATGAAAGGAAGGGGTAAGTCAAGGACTGTAGCGGTCAGGGGGTCTGACCATCCGGCGTGACCGCCGTGGTGCCGGGATTAGGGTCGCTGGGATGGTGTCGCCAGCGGGCTCGTCGGGTGCGACTGCTCCGTCGCTCAATTCCCCAGTCATGTTGTCGGCAGGGTGGCCCGGGTCGTTGGGGTGCTGTTGGTCCTTCTGTTGCGGCACGGGGCCTGGGGAATAAAGAGTTGGGGAAGGTTGGGTTGGGGGGTTTGCTGGGTCTACCGCGTGCTGAGCTAGTTCCCGCACCAAAACAGTTTCCTCTCGCCCGTCTGGGAACTCAACGTAGGCGTAATGTGGGTTCGCGTGGAGTAGAGTCACTCGGTCGACCAAGGGGTCATTCTTTGAGTGCCGGACGTGGCGTCGCAAAAGGACTGGGCCAGGGACGGTGAGCCATGCCGGTAGAGTGGTTCCTGATTCGGATTTCCTCAGGAAAAGGAACATCCTTACGTGGGGGGTGGCATTTGTTGCAGTACATAGGAGGGAGCGGATGGAGTAAGGCACTAGTGAGAACCTCCTGCCAGTGAGAGGAGGGGAGACCTTTAGACCGGAGAGCCAGTGTAACCGCTCTCCATATGGTGGCATTCTCCCTCTCGACCTGGCCGTTACCGCGTGGGTTATAGCTCGTGGTCCTGCTTGAAGCAATACCACACTCCAGAAGGTACTGTTGCAGCTCCGCGCTCATGAATGAGGACCCCCTGTCACTGTGGATGGAATTGGGGTATCCGAAAATGGCGAAAATACTGTGAAGGGCCTGTATCACTGAGGTGGCAGTGGTGTCTGGGCAGGGCACAGCGAACGGGAAGCGGGAGTATTCGTCGATGGCCGTAAGGATGTAGGTATTACGGTTGGTCGACGGTAGGGGCCCCTTAAAGTCTACGCTAAGACGCTCGAAGGGGCGGGTGGCTTTGATAACGTGGGAGTTATCTGGACGGAAGAAGTGGGGCTTGCATTCAGCGCACACCGAACAGGCTCGGGTCATGGAGCGGATCTCCTCGACTGTGTAGGGTAGGTTGCGCGCCTTGACAAAGTGGGCAAACCTAGTGACCCCTGGATGACAGAGCGCCTCATGGAGTTTCTGTAGTCTGTCCATCTGTATGCTGGCGCACGTCCCCCTGGAGAGCGCGTCAGGCGGGTCGTTGAGCTTACCAGGCCGGTACAGGATGTCATAGTTAAAGGTGGAGAGTTCAATTCTCCATCTGGCAATTTTGTTGTTTTTTATCTTACCACGCTGGGTGTTGCTGAACATGAAGGAGACCGCGCGTTGATCAGTCAACAGTGTAAAGCGCCTCCCAGCGAGGTAATGTCTCCAACGACACACCGCTTCAATTATGGCCTGGGCCTCCTTCTCGATCGAGGAGTGTCTACTCTCCGGACCTTGGAGGGTTCTGGAGAAGAAGGCTACAGGCCGACCGGCCTGGTTCAAGGTGGCTGCCAGGGCGAAGTCGGTTGCATCGCTCTCGACTTGAAACGGGACAGACTCATCGATCGCGTGCAGCGTCGCAGCAGCGATGTCGGATTTGATTCGATCGAAAGCCCTGTGGCTTCGGTCGAGAGGGGAAAGGAGGTGGTCTTGATAAGAGGACGCGCCTTGTCGGTGTAGTGTGGAACCCATTGGGCGTAATAAGAGAAAAGGCCCAGGCAGCATTTGAGAGCATTCTGGGTATGGGGGGGGGGGGGGGGTAAGTCCATTAGGGGACGCATGCGGTCAGGATCTGGCATGACTATCCCGTTCTCCACCACGCAACCTAGAATAGCGAGTCGTGTGGTCCGGAAGACACACTTGTCCAAATTGTAAGTCAGGTTCAGCCGACAGGCAGTTTGAAGAAATTTGTCTAGGTTGGCGTCGTGGTCCTGCGTGTTGTGGCCGCAGATGGTGATATTGTCCAGATACGGGAAGGTAGCGGTTAGCCCGTTCTGGTCCACCATCCTGTCCATTTCCCGCTGGAAGACCGCGACACCATTCGTGACCCCGAATGGTACCCTGAGAAATTGATATAGCCGCCCATTCGCTTCAAAGGCCATGAATGGTCGGTCCTCGCAGCGGATCGGGAGCTGGTGGTAGGCCGAACGTAGGTCAATGGTGGAGAAAATGCGGTATTGGGCGATCTGGTTCACCACATCCGTGATGCGTGGCAGGAGCGTGAAGCAGTTAATGGTCTGGCTATAGTCGACCACCATCCGTAGTTTTTCCCCGTTCTTGACAACCACCACCTGGGCTCTCCAGGGGCTTGAACTGGGTTCGATGATGCCCTCATCCAGCAATCTACGCACCTCACTCCTAATGAATTGCCTGTTTTCGTAACTATATTGCCGACTTTTGGTGGCCACAGGCTTCCAGCAGGGGTGAGGTTTGCGAAGAGTGCTGGCAGGGCAATCCAGAGTGTGGAAAAGCCGCAGGATTGGCCCCAGGGCACGGGGGTGGGTTGCTCGGGTGCTTCAGGGGTGGGGCGATGGCAGACCGAGAGGGCGGCGTGGGGTTCCCCAAAGTGTAGGGACACCGTTCAGAAATGACACTGGAAGTCTAATCCCAGCAACACTGGGGCGCACAATTGGGGAAGGATGAATAATTTGAAGTGGGTGACCGTTACGCCCTGTACTTCCAGCATGGAGATGCAATACCCCTTTATCCCAGTCGAGTGCGACCTCGTCGCTAATGAGATCCTCTGGGTAGTGGGGATAATGTCAAGTCCCCAACGGAGGGCCAGATCTGGCTGGATAAAACTGTCAGTTGACCCAGAGTCAAATAAGCAATTGGTGTAGTGTCCATGCACTTTAATCAGTTCCATTGCTCTGGTGAGGGGATGAGAGCATTGCTGGATTAGTATTATTGAAGCAGTTGACAGGGGAGTTTTGCGCGATGACGTCACGCAACGGGATGGCGTCACGCAACGGGATGGCGTCACGCAACGGGATGGCGTCACGCAACGGGATGGCGTCACGCAACGGGATGACATAGTCAACGCTGAGGAGCAGGTTGGAGGATCTCCCGGAAGTGCTGTTGTGGTGGCATCGGCGGGTGAATGGTAAGTAGTGGGGTTTGTAGTTGCTCGCGATTGGCGGTGGGTAGGTCGTTGGTCGTGGCGGTCGGGCCCTGGCGGTCATCGGCGATGGATGCTAGGGTGTCTGTGGCGGCGGCAGCAGCGGCGGTAGCGTCGTGTGTTCCGCACGGGGGCTAGGGGTGGGCCAACACCATGGTTGTGAGGGTGGGCTGCCCCTTCCGGGTTCGGCGTCTCTATGACGTCAGGCGTTGCCGTGCAGGGGAGCCCTCGCTCTCATTGGATGAGAGCTCTGGGGAAGAAGAGTTTGAATGGTATAGTGGCGGTTGGGCTTCACACGAGGCACTGTGTTTGCCGCCGGCCATTTTAGACCTACAGACTGCAGCAAAGTGGCCCTTTTTAAGGCACTTCTGGCACCTGGCTTTTCTTGCTGGGCACTGGGACCTGCTGTGCTTGTCCCTCCTGCAGAAATAACATTTTGGGTTCGCAGGGGGAAGGGTAGCAGCAGCCGACAGGCCGTCAGTGGTAGGGTAGAAGGGCACTCTACTCACATCAGAACGTGGGGTCCAGTCCCTAGAGAACTCCCTACATCCTCCATTGTGATTGCAATCCAGGCCACGTCCTCTAGTTTTTCTACCCCTTGCTCGAGCAAGCGCAGCCTCACTTCGTTCGAATGGAGCCGGCCACATAGGCATCCCGGACGAGATCATTTGTGATCTCGGCAGCAGTTTTGTCCACACAGTTACAGTCCTTGCCCAATGCCTTTAATACGTGTAAATATACCCTGCTGGACTCGCCGGGCTGTTGCTTCCTCGAAGCAAGCACGAGCCGGGCATAAACTCTGTTCACCAGTTGATTATACAGTTCTTTCAGTACCTTTATGGCTGCGGTGTAAGTGGTCTCATCCTGGATGTTCTTGTAGACTCTCAAGGACACCATAGACAGCAGTGCTGTTAGATGCTGGTTATCCTCCTCCACCTCAATGAATCTCAGGAAGTTTTCAAAGTTCTGCAGCCAGAACTTAAAGGCTGACTGTGGGTCGATATCAAGTTTTTCTGGCCGAGTTAAACGCTCCATCCCTTTCAAAAAAAAATTATTTTTGCTAATAAAATTGTAGAGCTCGTCGAAAGAACCAAAGACTTGTTGATCCAAACCAAGGCTTTTATTAGCAAAAGACAGGAGCTCTTCACAGGTGGCCGACCAGTCTGGAATGATCCGACCTGGCTAGGGACACAACCCTTTAAGGCCCAGACAATAGGCGTGGCTTAGCTCTCAGCCAATCGCTGTAAGCACAGTCTAGATACAGTAACTATATACACTATGTACATTGGTGATAGATCTGTACTATCACAGTCGGGTCAGATACAGCAATGAGCTCTCTGAACCCTTCTCCATTAACAATGGCGTGAAGCAAGGCTGCGTTCTCACACCAACCCTCTTTTCTTTTTTTTTCAATTTTTTATTTTTCACACTATAAACCATATTGATCAAGATACATACATTTTCCTTCTTAACAAGTCCGCTGCCTGTCCCGCATCGGACTTGTCAGCCACAAACGAGCCTGCAGCTGACGTGGACTTTTTACCCCCTCCATAAATCTTCGTCCGCGAAGCCAAGCCAAAGAAAAGAAATATACAGTGTCATTTTCTCCACCCCTTCCCTCCTCCACTCCCTCCCTCCCTCCCTCACCTCCCCTCCCTCCCACCCTCACCTCCCCTCCCATTTATTTAAAGTTCAGAATATAAGATACATTAAACCCGTCAAACAATGTTGTCACTCAATAAAAATAAACAAGAAATTCCACTGAGTCAGTTCTTTTCATCATCTTCTCCTTCTGTCATTTTAGGTGGTAGATGTCCACGGTAGGTTTTCTCTATTGTGTTTCATGTATGGCTCCAATATTTGTTCAAATATTGTAATGTTATTTCTTAAATTATATGTTAATTTTTTCTAATGGAATATATTTATTCATTTCTATATACCATTGTTCAATTCTCAAGTTATCTTCTAATTTCCAGGTTGACATAATACATTTTTTTGCTACAGCTAGGGCTATCGTAACAAATCTCTTTTGTGCTCCATCCAAATCGAGTCCAAATTCTTTGTTTTTTATATTACTTAGGAGGAAGATCTCTGGGTTTTTTGGTATATTGCTTTTTGAGATTTTATTTAGTATCTGGTTTAGATCTTCCCAAAATTTTTCCACTTTCTCACATGTCCAAACTGTTGTTCCCGTTTCCTTTTTACAGCGAAAACATCTATCAGATACTGTTGGGTCCCATTTATTTAACTTTTGAGGTGTAATGTATAGCCTGTGTATCCAGTTATATTGTATCATACATAACCTTGTGTTTATTGTATTTCTCATGGTTCCGGAGCATAGCTTCTTCCATGTTTCATTCTTTATCTTTATGCTTAGATCTTGTTCCCATTTTTGTTTGGTTTTACCATTTGTTTCCTCGTTCTCCTTTTCTTGTAGTTTAATATACATGTTTGTTATAATTTTTTTGATTATCATTGTGTCTGTAATCACATATACAAAATTACTTCCTTCTGGTAACAGACTGTTTCCCAATTTGTCCTTCAAGTAGGATTTCAGTTGGTAGTATGCCAACATTGTATCATAAGTTATATTATATTTATCCTTCAATTGCTCAAAAGATAATAGTTTATTTCCCGAAAAACAATTTTCTATTCTTTTAATCCCTTTTTTCTCCCATTCTCTAAAGGAAAGGTTATCTATTGTAAAAGGGATTAGCTGATTTTGCGTCAATATTAGTTTTGGTAGTTGGTAATTTGTTTTATTCCTTTCTACATGAATCTTCTTCCAAATGTTGAGCAGATGATGCAATACTGGAGAATTCCTACGTTGTACCAATTTTTCATCCCATTTATATAATATATGTTCAGGTATCTTCTCCCCTATTTTATCTAGTTCTAATCTAGCCCAATCTGGCTTTTCCCTTGTTTGATAAAAATCTGATAGGTATCTTAATTGTGCGGCTCTATAATAATTCTTAAAGTTTGGTAGTTGTAAGCCTCCTTGTTTATACCATTCTGTTAATTTATCTAGCGCTATCCTCGGTTTCCCCCCTTTCCATAAAAATTTCTTTATTATTTTCTTTAAATCCTTGAAAAATTTCTCTGTTAAGCGTATTGGTAATGTCTGAAATAGGTATTGTATCCTTGGGAAAATGTTCATTTTAATACAGTTTATCCTTCCTATCAGTGTTAGTGGTAAATCTTTCCAATGCTCTAAGTCATCTTGTAATTTTTTCATTAGTGGATAATAATTGAGTTTATATAGATGGCCGAGATTTGTATTTATTTGTATACCTAGGTATCTTATTGTTTGCGTTTGCCATCTGAATGGTGATTCTTTCTTAAATTTTGAGAAATCGCATTATTCATTGCCATGGCTTCACTTTTATTTGCGTTAATCTTGTAACCTGACACTTCTCCATATTCCTTCAATTTCCTATGTAATTCTTTTATTGATATTTCTGGTTCTGCTAAGTATATTATAATGTCATCTGCAAATAGACTGATTTTATATTCCTTGTCTTTTATTTTTATCCCTTTTATTTTATTTTCTGTTCTTATCAGTTCTGCTAGTGGTTCTATGGCTAATGCGAACAATAAAGGAGATAGTGAGCATCCCTGCCTTGTTGATCTGCTTAAGTTAAATTGTTTTGATATATATCCATTTACTGTCACTTTCGCCAATGGCCCCTTATATAATGCTTTAATCCAATTAATATATTTCTCTGGTAAGTTGAATTTTTGTAGTACTTTGAATAAATAATTCCATTCTACTCTGTCAAAGGCCTTCTCTGCGTCTAAAGCAACTGCTACTGTTGGAGTTTTATTTCCTTCTACTGCATGAATTAAGTTAATAAATTTACAAATATTGTCTGTTGTTCGTCTTTTTTAAATAAATCCAATTTGGTCTAGATTTACTATTTTTGGTATATAGTCGGCTAATAGTTTAGCTATTATCTTATAATCTGTGTTAAGTAAAGATATTGGTCTATATGACGCTGGTGTAAGTGGATCCTTCCCTGCTTTTGGTATTACTGTAATTATTGCTGTTTTACATGACTCTGGTAAGCTTTGAGTTTTATCAGTCTGGTTGATTACTTCCAGGAGGGGAGGAATTAATAAATCTTTAAATGTTTTATGAGGTTTTTCAGTTGGTTGTTTTTCCAGACTCTTTTGTGTAGTCTTCCAAAGGCGCTATTTGCCTTGGCGAGTCTGTTGTCTATCTCATTGTCGATCCTTGCATCTGATGAAATGATGAAAAACCTCACAAAGATAAGCATATACAGAGCCGTCGTCATACCCACACTCCTGTTCGGCTCCGAATCATGGGCTACGGCTCCTAGAACGCTTCCACCAGCGTTGTCTCCGCTCCATCCTCAACATCCATTGGAGCGCTTACACCCCTAACGTCGAAGTACTCGAGATGGCAGAGGTCGACAGCATCGAGTCCACGCTGCTGAAGATCCAGCTGCGCTGGATGGGTCACGTCTCCAGAATGGAGGACCATCGCCTTCCCAAGATCGTGTTATATGGCGAGCTCTCCACTGGCCACTGTGACAGAGGTGCACCAAAGAAAAGGTACAAGGACTGCCTAAAGAAATCTCTTGGTGCCTGCCACATTGACCACCGCCAGTGGGCTGATAACGCCTCAAACCGTGCATCTTGGCGCCTCACAGTTTGGCAGGCAGCAACCTCCTTTGAAGAAGATGGCAGAGCCCACCTCACTGACAAAAGGCAAAGGAGGAAAAACCCAACACCCAACCCCAACCAACCAATTTTCCCTTGCAACCGCTGCAATCGTGTCTGCCTGTCCTGCATCGGACGTCAGCCACAAACGAGCCTGCAGCTGATGTGGACTTTTTACCCCCTCCATAAATCTTCGTCCGCGAAGCCAAGCCAAAGAAAGAAAATGTTTTATAGAATTCTATTGGGAATCCATCCTCTCCTGGTGTTTTATTATTTGGTAGTTTTTTTATTATCTCCTGTATTTCTTCTATTTCAAATGGTTTTGTTAATTTATTTTGTTCCTCTGTTTGTAATTTCGGTAGTTCAATTTTAGTTAAAAATTCATCTATTTTGTCTTCTTTCCCTTCGTTTTCAGTTTGATATAATTGTTCGTAGAATTCTCTGAAGTTTTCATTAATCTTCGTTGGATTATATGTGATTTGCTTGTCTTTTTTCCTTAATGCTAATACCATTCTTTTAGTTTGTTCTGTCTTAAGCTGCCATGCTAGAATTTTGTGCATTTTTTCTCCTAGTTCATAATATTTCTGTTTTGTCTTCATTATGTTCTTCTCCACCTTATATGTTTGTAGTGTTTCATATTTTATTTTTTATCTGCCAATTCTCTTCTTTTAGTTGTGTCTTCCTTCATTGCTAATTCTTTTTCTTTATTTACTATTTCTCTTTCCGACTGTTCTTTTTCCTGGTTGTAGTCCTTCTTCATCTTAGTTACATAACTTATTATTTGCCCTCTGATGAACGTTTTCATTGCGTCCCATAGTATAAACTTATCTTTCACTGATTCCGTATTTATTTCAAAGTACGTTTTAATTTGTCGTTCAATGAATTCTCTAAAATTCTGCCTTTTAAGTAGCATGGAGTTTAATCTCCATCTATACATTCTTGGAGGAATGTCCTCTAACTCTATCGTCAATATCAGGGGTGAGTGGTCCGATAATATTCTAGCTTTATATTCCGTTTTCCTAACTCTATCTTGCATGTGAGCTGATAACAGGAATAGGTCTATTCTTGAGTATGTTTTATGTCTGCCCGAATAATATGAATATTCCTTTTCCTTTGGGTGTTGTTTCCTCCATATATCCAAAAGTTGCATTTCTTGCATCGATTTAATTATACATTTGGTTACTTTGTTCTTTCTATTAATTTTTTTTTCCAGTTTTATACATGTTTGAATCCAAATTAAGATTGAAATCCCCTCCTATTAGTATGTTCCCTTGCGTGTCTGCTATCTTCAAAAAGATATCTTGCATAAATTTTTAATCTTCTTCATTAGGTGAATATACATTGAGTAAATTCCAAAACTCCGAATATATTTGACATTTTATCATTACATATCTCCCTGCTGGATCTATTATTTCCTCTTCTATTTTGATTGGTACATTTTTACTGATTAATATAGCTACTCCTCTAGCTTTTGAATTATACGATGCTGCTGTTACATGTCCTATCCAATCTCTCTTTAATTTCTTGTCTTCCACTTATATGAATGTTATATCAATTTTTTTCTTTTTTCAGTAAATTTAACAGTTTCTTCCTTTTGATTTGGTTATGTATTCCATTAATATTTAAAGTCATATAGTTCAACATAGCCATTTCATACTTTGTTTATCTTTCCTTTCCGTTTTCTCATCATCACCTTTCCTTCTTATCCATTTCTGCTTTCTTTTTTTGAACACATTATGAGACAACATTTCTAAAACATAAAATATTTCCATTATTCTCCTATCTAAAATTCCTTTAACCCCACTATCCCCTCCCCTTCCTGAGTTGCCCTTTGTCCCTTGTCGGGCAACCACATCTCCCCTCTCCATTTGGATTTGCGAAATCACTCGCAAGCGTCAACTGATTTTGCAGTGACCGTAACTCCTCCCCACCCAGCCCTCCCAGAAAAGATTTTAATCTTCATATATAACAAAAGTCACTCTCTTAACTCCCTCCTTACTTCCTTTCTTCCCTGACTTTCCCTTATTAGTTCTTATCTATACTCTTTTTTTAAAATATACATACACACATATATACATACATATATATATATACCCATATACACACATACATATAGTTTGTGGTCATTTTTGTTCTCGTTACATATCTTCATCTCTCTGTCTGTTTTGTAGTTGTTCTGCAAATTTTCGTGCTTCCTCCGGATCCAATAATAGTCCGTTTTGCTGCCCTGGAATAACTATTTTAAGTACCACTGGGTACTTTAGCATAAATTTATATCCTTTTTTCCATAGGATCGTTTTTACTGTATTAAACTCCTTCCTCTTCTTCAGGAGTTCAAAACTTTTTGACCTTTGTATTCCAGTGGTTTTTTGTCTTCTCTTATTTTCCTCATTGCTTTCTCCAATATATTTTCTCTTGTTGTATATCTTAGGAATTTTATTAGAATGGATCTTTGTTTTTCTTGTGGTTGTGGTTTAGGGGCTAATGTTCTGTGTGCCCTTTCTATTTCCATTTCTTCCTGTAATTCTGGTCTTCCTAGGACCCTGGGGATCCATTCTTTTATAAATTCTCTCATATTCTAGCCTTCTTCATCTTCCTTAAGGCCCACTATCTTTATATTGTTTCTTCTATTATAATTTTCCATTATATCTATCTTCTGAGCTAACAGCTCTTGTGTCTCTTTAACATTTTTATTAGATTCCTCTAATTTCTTTTTTAAGTCATCTACTTCCATTTCTATGGCTGTTTCTCGTTCTTCCACCTTGTCTTTTTTTTTTAATTTTTTATTTTTCACACCATAAACCACATTAATCATGATACATACTTTTTCCTTTTCAAATATATACAGTGCCATTTTCTCCCCCCCCTCCCATCCCACCCTCCCTACCTCCCCCCCCACCCCACCCCCCGTCCATTTGAAGTACAAAATCTAGGATACATTAAACCAGTCAAACAATGTTGTCATTCAATAAAAATAAACAAGAAATTCCACTGAGTCAATTCTTTTCATTTCCTTCTCCTTTCGTTAATTTAGGTAGTGAATGTCCCCGGTAGGTTTTCTCTATTGTGTTTCATGTAAGGCTCCCATATTTGTTCAAATATTTCAATATTATTTCTTAAACTATATGTTATTTTTTCTAATGGAATACATTTATTCATTTCTATATACCATTGTTGTATTTTCAAATTATCTTCCAATTTCCAGGTTGACATAATACATTTTTTTGCTACGGCCAGAGCTATCTTAACAAATCTTTTTGTGCACCATCCAAATCAATTCCAAATTCTTTGTTTTTTATGTTACTTAGGAGGAAGATCTCTGGATTCTTTGGTATATTGTTTTCTGTAAGTTTATTTAATATTTGGTTTAGATCTTCCCAAAATTTTTCTACTTTCTCACATGTCCAGATTGCATGAATTGTTGTTCCCATTTCTTTTTTACATCGAAAACATCTATCAGATACTGTTGGGTCCCATTTATTTAACTTTTGAGGTGTAATGTATAGCCTGTGTATCCAGTTATATTGTATCATATGTAACCTCATATTTATTGTATTTCTCATCGTTCCAGAACATAACTTCTCCCATGTTTCCTTTTTTATCTTTATATTTAAATCTTGTTCCCATTTTTGTTTAGTTTTACCATTTGTTTCCTCATTCTCCTTTTCTTGCAGTTTAATATACATATTTGTTATAAATCTTTTGATTATCATTGTGTCTGTAACCACATACTCAAAGTTACTTCCCTCTGGTAAACTCAGACTGCTTCCTAATTTGTCCTTCAAGTAGGATCTCAATTGGTAATATGCCAGCACTGTATCTTGAATTATATTGTATTTATCTTTCATTTGTTCAAAGGATAATAATCTATTTCCTGAAAGACAATTTTCTATTCTTTTGATCCCTTTTTTCTCCCATTCTCTAAAGGAAAGGTTATCTATTGTAAAAGGGAGTAACTTATTTTGCGTCAATATTAGTTTTGGTAATTGATCATTTGTTTTATTCTTTTCTACATGAATCTTTTTCCAAATATTGAGTAGATGATGTAATACTGGAGAACTTCTATGTTGTACCAATTTTTCATCCCATTTATATAATATGTGTTCAGGTATCTTTTCCCCTATTTTATCTAATTCTAATCTAGTCCAATCTGGCTTTTCCCTTGTTTGATAAAAATTTGATAGGTATCTTAATTGTGCGGCTCTATAATAATTCTTAAAGTTTGGTAGTTGTAAGCCTCCTTGTTTATACCATTCTGTTAATTTATCTAGTGCTATCCTCGGATTCCCCCCTTTCCATAAAAATTTCCTTATTATTTTCTTTAACTCCTTGAAGAATTTTTCTGTCAAGTGTATTGGCAATGCTTGAAATAGGTATAATATCCTTGGGAAAATGTTCATTTTAATACAGTTTATCCTTCCTATTAGTGTTAATGGTAAATCTTTCCAATGCTCTAAATCGTCCTGTAATTTTTTCATTAGTGGATAATAATTGAGTTTATATAGTTGGCCAAGATTTTTATTTATTTGTATACCTAGGTATCTTATTGCTTGCATTTGCCATCTGAATGGTGATTCCTTCTTAAATTTTGAGAAATCCGCATTATTCATTGGCATTGCTTCACTTTTATTTACGTTAATCTTGTAACCCGACACTTCTCCATATTCCTTCAATTTCTTATATAATTCTTTTATTGATAGTTCTGGTTCTGTTAAGTACACTATAACATCATCTGCAAATAAACTGATTTTATATTCCTTGTCTTTTATTTTGATCCCTTTTATATTATTTTCTGTTCTTATCAATTCTGCTAGTGGTTCTATAGCTAACGCGAACAATAAGGGTGATAGTGGGCATCCCTGCCTTGTTGATCTGCTTAAGTTAAATATATATCCATGTACTTGCCCTTCCCTTCTTCTTCCATTTCTCTGTGTTCTTCCTCTTCTTCTTCTGAGTCCACTCCAGGATCTGTGTCCTTTACCACTGTCTCTTCTGGTTTTCTTGTTGGGTTGTTTGTTTTATTTTGTTGGGTATTTTTGGTTTTCTTCTTATTATTAGAAGTGTCTTGCTGCTGGTCTTCTTCCTCTGGGTTGGTCATCTGTTGTTTCTTTGATTTCTTTTTACTCTCTTCTTTCTTGTTCTCATTATTTTCTATGTTCTCCTCTTGCTGCTTTGTTGTCAATTTCAGCTCTGGAGATCGACTCCTCAGCTGGTCCCCCCTCCCGTCAGTGTTTTTTTTGTCTTGCGCCTCACGCATGCGCGACTCCTCGCGCATGCGCGGTTGCGCACTTTTGTTTGGCTCTGTGAGCCATTTTTGTAGTCCCGAGCTCGGGGCTTCAACTGACCTTAGGGAGCGGGCTTCTCTCTCTGCAGTGGGCCTCCTCGGACAGGTTAGGCCTTCACCTTCTTCTTCCGACGTCCTTTCTTCTTCTCTTCTTCTCGTTGCTTTTGGCTTTTCTTTCTTCACTGCCATTTTCTCCACACCTTTATTTTCACTTTATTTTAGTTTTTGTGTTTGTGCCTTTGATTTTTTCTCTGTTTTTTTTAAACTTTTCCGGAGAGGGTTGGAGTTCCCTGAGCGGCCATTACTCCATCACGTGACTCCCTTGCACCAACCCTCTTTTCAATCTTCTTCAGCATGATGCTGAAACAAGCCATGAAAGAGCTCAACAATGAAGATGCTGTTTACATCCAGTACCACACGGATGGCAGTCTCTTCAATCTGAGGCGCCTGCAAGCTCACACCAAGACACAAGAGCAACTTGTCCGTGAACTACTCTTTGCAGACGATGCCACTTTAGTTGCCCATTCAGAGCCAGCTCTTCAGCGCTTGACGTCCTGTTTTGCGGAAACTGCCAAAATGCTTGGCCTGTAAGTCAGCCTGAAGAAAAGTGAGGTCCTCCATCAGCCAGCTCCCCACCATGACTACCAGCCCTCCACATCTCCATTGGGCACAGAAAACTCAAAACGGTCAACCAGTTTACCTATCTCGGCTGCACCATTTTATTGGATGCAAGGATCGACAACGAGATAGACAACAGACTCGCCAAGGCAAATAGCGCCTTTGGAAGACTACACAAAAGAGTCTGGAAAAACAACCAACTGAAAAACCTCACAAAGATTAGCGTATACAGAGCCGTTGTCATACCCACACTCCTGTTCGGCTCCGAATCATGGGTCCTCTACCAGCATCACCTACGGCTCCTAGAATGCTTCCACCAGCGTTGTCTCCGCTCCATCCTCAACATTCATTGGAGTGACTTCATCCCTAACGTCGAAGTACTCGAGATGGCAGAGGCCGACAGCATCGAATCCATGTTGCTGAAGATCCAACTGCGCTGGGTAGGTCACATCTCCAGAATGGAGGACCATCGCCTTCCCAAGATCGTGTTATATTGCGAGCTCTCCACTGGCCACTGTGACAGAGGTGCACCAAAGACGTACAAGGCCTGCCTAAAGAAATCTCTTGATGCCTGCCACATTGACCACCGCCAGTGGGCTGATATCGCCTCAAACCGTGCATCTTGGTGCCTCACAGTTCGGCGGGCAGCAACCTCCTTTGAAGAAGACCACAGAGCCCACTTCACTGACAAAAGACAAAGGAGGAAAAACCCAACACCCAACCCCAACCAACCAATTTTCCCTTGCAACCACTGCAACCGTGTCTGCCTGTCCCGCATTGGACTTGTCAGCCACAAACGAGCCTGCAGCTGACGTGGACATTACCCCTCCATAAATCTTCGTCCGTGAAGCCAAGCCAAAGAAAAAATATGTACAATTAGACGATAATAAACTTAATTTAGAGTTGCCACACCACCTCTCAATTCTTGAACTCAATCCCATGACTAACGAAGCCCAACATACCATAGGCCTTCTTAATGATCCTTTTGATCTTGAGAGATCTATGGATTTGGATCCCAAGGTCATTCTGTTAAGAATCCTGCCATTAATCAGTTTCATCCTCCAAAATACATCACTTCACAATCATCCAGAGGGGATCTGTATCACCCTTTAAACACTGTCTGGGTGGGGGGGGGAGGGGGAGGGAAGAGATCCGGTCCCCAGCAAGGTGGATCCTGAACCCCTGAACCCAGTGAGAGGGGTTCCCAGAGTCCAATGGGGTGAGGAGGGAGTCCCTGAACCAAATGAGGGAGGGGGGTGCCCTGACGCCAGTGAGGGGCGGAGTCCCTGAGCCCATTGAGAATGTGGGGGGGGGGGTGGATATCCCTGAGCACATTGGGGAAAGATCCCTGAGCCCGGTGAAGGGAGGGACCCTAAGACTGGTGAGGAGGGGAATCCCTGTGAGGAGGGGAATCCCTGAGCCCGGTGAGGAGGGAGGGGGTCCCTGAGCTCGGTGAGGAGAGGGTCCCCTGAGCCCAGTGAGGAGGGGGGGATTCCTGAGCTTGGTGAGGAGGGGGTCCCCTGAGCCCGGTGAGGAGGGAGGGGTCGCTGAGATCGGTGAGGAGGGGGGGGGGGGGTCCCTGAGCCCGGTGAGGGGAGGAGATCCCTGAGCTCGGTGAGGAGGGGGGGATTCCTGAGCCCGGTGAGGGGAGGGGTCCCCTGAGCCCGGTGAGGAGGGGGAGATTCCTGAGCTCGGTGAGGAGGGAGGGGTCCCTGAGATCGGTGAGGAGGGGACGGTCCCCTGAGCCCGGTGAGGAGGGGGGGGATTCCTGAGCTCGGTGAGGAGGGAGGGGTCCCTGAGCCCGGTGAGGAGGGGGGGGTCCCTGAGCCCGGTGAGGAGGGGGGGGTCCCTGAGCCCGGTGAGGAGGAAGGGGTCCCTGAGATCGGTGAGGAGGAAGGGGTCCCTGAGATCGGTGAGGAAGGGGGGGCCCTGAGCCCAGTGAGGAGGGGGGGGGTCCCTGAGCCCGGTGAGGAGGGGGGGATTCCTGAGCTCGGTGAGGAGGGAGGGGTCCCTGAGCCCGGTGAGGAGGGAGGGGTCCCTGAGATCGGTGAGGAGGTGGGGGTCCCTGAGCCCGGTGAGGAGGGGGGGGGGATTCCAGAGCTCGGTGAGGAGGGGGGGTCCCTGAGCCCGGTGAGGAGGGGGGGGGATTCCTGAGCTCGGTGAGGAGGGAGGGGTCCCTGAGCCCGGTGAGGAGGGAGGGGTCCCTGAGATCGGTGAGGAGGTGGGGGTCCCTGAGCCCGGTGAGGAGGGGGGGATTCCTGAGCTCGGTGAGGAGGGGGGGTCCCTGAGCCCGGTGAGGAGGGGGGGGATTTCTGAGCTCGGTGAGGAGGGAGGGGTCCCTGAGATCGGTGAGGAGGGGAGGGTCCTTGAGATCGGTGAGGAGTGGGGGGGTCCCTGAGCCCGGTGAGGAAGGGAGGGGTCCCTGAGATCGGTGAGGAGGTGGGGGTCCCTGAGCCCGGTGAGGAGGGGGATATTCCTGAGCTCGGTGAGGAGGGGGGGGGGATTCCTGAGCTCGGTGAGGAGGGAGGGGTCCCTGAGATCGGTGAGGAGGTGGGGGTCCCTGAGCCTGGTGAGGAGGGGGGGATTCCTGAGCTCGGTGAGGAGGGAGGGGTCCCTGAGATCGGTGAGGAGGTGGGGGTCCCTGAGCCCGGTGAGGAGGGGGGGATTCCTGAGCTCGGTGAGGAGGGGGGGGATTCCTGAGCTCGGTGAGGAGGGAGGGGTCCCTGAGATCGGTGAGGAGGTGGGGGTCCCTGAGCCCGGTGAGGAAGGGGGGAGTTCACGGAGCCCGGTGAGGAGGGGGGGGGGGATTCCTGAGCTCGGTGAGGAGGGGGGGTCCCTGAGATCGGTGAGGAGGGGGGGGTCCCTGAGATCGGTGGGGAGGGGGGGTCCCTGAGCCCGGTGAGGAAGGGGGGGGTTCCCTGAGCCCGGTGAGGAGGGAGGGGGGTCCCTGAGCCTGGTGAGGAAGGGGGGGGTTCCCTGAGCCCGCTGAGGAGGGGGGGGGGTCCCTGAGCCCGGTGAGGAGGGGGGGGTTCCCTGAGCCCGGTGAGGAAGGGGGGGGTTCCCTGAGCCCGGTGAGGAGGGGGGGGGGTCCCTGAGCCCGGTGAGGAGGGAGGGGGGTCCCTGAGCCCGGTGAGGAAGGGGGGGGTTCCCTGAGCCCGGTGAGGAGGGGGGGGTCCCTGAGCCCGGTGAGGAAGGGGGGGGTTCCCTGAGCCCGGTGAGGAAGGGGGGGGTTCCCTGAGCCCGGTGAGGAGGGGGGGGGGTCCCTGAGCCCGGTGAGGAAGGGGGGGGTTCCCTGAGCCCGGTGAGGAAGGGGGGGTTCCCTGAGCCCGGTGAGGAAGGGGGGGTTTCCCTGAGCCCGGTGAGGAGGGGGGGGGGTTCCCTGAGCCCGGTGAGGAGGGAGGGGGGTCCCTGAGCCCGGTGAGGAAGGGGGGGGTTCCCTGAGCCCGGTGAGGAGGGGGGGGGTCCCTGAGCCCGGTGAGGAAGGGGGGGGTTCCCTGAGCCCGGTGAGGAAGGGGGGGGGTTCCCTGAGCCCGGTGAGGAGGGGGTGGTCCCTGAGCCCGGTGAGGAAGGGGGGGGTTCCCTGAGCCCGGTGAGGAGGGGGGGGGGTCCCTGAGCCCGGTGAGGAGGGGGGGGGTCCCTGAGCCCGGTGAGGAAGGGGGGGGTTCCCTGAGCCCGGTGAGGAAGGGGGGGGTTCCCTGAGCCCGGTGAGGAAGGGGGGGGGTTCCCTGAGCCCGGTGAGGAAGGGGGGGGTTCCCTGAGCCCGGTGAGGGGTCCCTGAGCCCGGTGAGGAAGGTGGGGGGGGATCCCTGAGCGCGGTGAGGAGGGGGGGGGGCCCTGAGCCCGGTGAGGAGGGGGGGGGGTCCCTGAGCCCGGTGAGGAGGGGGGGATTTCTGAGCTCGGTGAGGAGGGGGGGTCCCTGAGCCCTGTGAGGAGGGGGGGGATTTCTGAGCTCGGTGAGGAGGGAGGGTTCCCTGAGATCGGTGAGGAGGGGAGGTTCCTTGAGATCGGTGAGGAGGGGGGGGGTCCCTGAGCCGGGTGAGGAAGGGAGGGGTCCCTGAGATCGGTGAGGAGGTGGGGGTCCCTGAGCCCGGTGAGGAGGGGGGTATTCCTGAGCTCGGTGAGGAGGGGGGGGATTCCTGAGCTCGGTGAGGAGGGAGGGGTCCCTGAGATTGGTGAGGAGGTGGGGGTCCCTGAGCCCGGTGAGGAGGGGGGGATTCCTGAGCTCGGTGAGGAGGGGGGGGATTCCTGAGCCCGGTGAGGAAGGGGGGGGTTCCCTGAGCCCGGTGAGGAAGGGGGGGGTTCCCTGAGCCCGGTGAGGAAGGGGGGGGTTCCCTGAGCCCGGTGAGGAAGGGGGGGGGTTCCCTGAGCCCGGTGAATAAGGGGGGGGTTCCCTGAGCCCGGTGAGGATGGGGGGGTTCCCTGAGCCCGGTGAGGAAGGGGGGGGTTCCCTGAGCCCGGTGAGGAAGGGGGGGGTTCCCTGAGCCCGGTGAGGAAGGGGGGGGGGTCCCTGAGCCCGGTGAGGAGGGGGGGGGTCCCTGAGCCCGGTGAGGAAGGGGGGGGTCCCTGAGCCCGGTGAGGAAGGGGGGGGTTCCCTGAGCCCGGTGAGGAAGGGGGGGTTCCCTGAGCCCGGTGAGGAAGGGGGGGGGGTCCCTGAGCCCGGTGAGGAAGGGGGGGGGTCCCTGAGCCCGGTGAGGAAGGGGGGGGTTCCCTGAGCCCGGTGAGGAGGGGGGGGTTCCCTGAGCACGGTGAGGAAGGGGAGGGTTCCCTGAGCCCGGTGAGGAAGGGGGGGGTTCCCTGAGCCCGGTGAGGAAGGGGGGGGTTCCCTGAGCCCGGTGAGGAAGGGGGGGGTCCCTGAGCCCGGTGAGGAAGGGGGGGGTTCCCTGAGCCCGGTGAGGAGGGGGGGGGTCCCTGAGCCCGGTGAGGAAGGGGGGGGGCCCTGAGCCCGGTGAGGAGGGGGGGGGTCCCTGAGCCCGGTGAGGAGGGGGGGGTCCCTGAGCCCGGTGAGGAGGGGGGGGGTTCCCTGAGCCCGGAGAGGAGGGGGGGGGTTCCCTGAGCCCGGTGAGGAAGGGGAGGGGTTCCCTGAGCCCGGTGAGGAGGGGGGGATTCCTGAGCTCGGTGAGGAGGGGGGGGTCCCTGAGCCCGGTGAGGAGGGGGGGGATTTCTGAGATCGGTGAGGAGGGAGGGGTCCCTGAGCCCGGTGAGGAAGGGGGGGGGTTCCCTGAGCCCGGTGAGGAGGGGGGGGTCCCTGAGCCCGGTGAGGAGGGGGGGGTCCCTGAGCCCGGTGAGGAGGGGGGGGGTCCCTGAGCCCGGTGAGGAGGGGGGGGTTCCCTGAGCCCGGTGAGGATGGGGGGGTCCCTGAGCCCGGTGAGGAGGGGGGGGGTCCCTGAGCCCGGTGAGGAGGGAGGGGTCCCTGAGCCCGGTGAGGAGGGGGGGGTCCCTGAGATCGGTGAGGAGGTGGGGGTCCCTGAGCCCGGTGAGGAGGGGGGGATTCCTGAGCTCGGTGAGGAGGGGGGGTCCCTGAGCCCGGTGAGGAGGGGGGGGATTTCTGAGCTCGGTGAGGAGGGAGGGGTCCCTGAGATCGGTGAGGAGGGGAGGGGTCCTTGAGATCGGTGAGGAGGGGGGGGGTCCTTGAGATCGGTGAGGAGGGGGGGGGGTCCCTGAGCCCGGTGAGGAGGGGGGGGGTCCCTGAGCCCAGTGAGGAGGGGGGGGGGTCCCTGAGCCCGGTGAGGAAGGGGGGGGGTCCCTGAGCCCGGTGAGGAAGGGGGGGGTTCCCTGAGCCCGGTGAGGAGGGGGGGGGTCCCTGAGCCCGGTGAGGAAGGGGGGGGGCCCTGAGCCCGGTGAGGAGGGGGGGGTCCCTGAGCCCGGTGAGGAGGGGGGGGGTCCCTGAGCCCGGTGAGGAGGGGGGGGTTCCCTGAGCCCGGAGAGGAGGGGGGGGTTCCCTGAGCCCGGTGAGGAAGGGGAGGGGTTCCCTGAGCCCGGTGAGGAGGGGGGGATTCCTGAGCTCAGTGAGGAGGGGGGGTCCCTGAGCCCGGTGAGGAGGGGGGGATTTCTGAGATCGGTGAGGAGGGAGGGGTCCCTGAGCCCGGTGAGGAAGGGGGGGGTTCGCTGAGCCCGGTGAGGAGGGGGGGGTCCCTGAGCCCGGTGAGGAGGGGGGGGGTCCCTGAGCCCGGTGAGGAGGGGGGGGTCCCTGAGCCCGGTGAGGAGGGGGGGGTTCCCTGAGCCAGGTGAGGATTGGGGGGGGTCCCTGAGCCTGGTGAGGAGGGGGGGGTCCCTGAGCCCGGTGAGGAGGGGGGGGGGGTCCCTGAGCCCGGTGAGGAGGGGGGGGTCCCTGAGCCCGGTGAGGAGGGGGGGGGTCCCTGAGCCCGGTGAGGAGGGGGGGGGTCCCTGAGCCCGGTGAGGAAGGGGGGGGTTCCCTGAGCCCGGTGAGGAAGGGGGGGTTCCCTGAGCCCGGTGAGGAAGGGGGGGGGGTCCCTGAGCCCGGTGAGGAAGGGGGGGGTCCCTGAGCCCGGTGAGGAAGGGGGGGGTTCCCTGAGCCCGGTGAGGAGGTGGGGGTCCCTGAGCCCGGTGAGGAGGGGGGGGATTCCTGAGCTCGGTGAGGAGGGGGGGTCCCTGAGCCCGGTGAGGAGGGGGGGGGATTCCTGAGCTCGGTGAGGAGGGAGGGGGGTCCCTGAGCCCGGTGAGGAAGGGGGGGGTCCCTGAGCCCGGTGAGGAGGTGGGGGTCCCTGAGCCCGGTGAGGAGGGGGGGGGTCCCTGAGCCCGGTGAGGAGGGGGGGGGTCCCTGAGCCCGGTGAGGAGGGGGGGGGGTCCCTGAGCCCGGTGAGGAGGAGGGGGGTCCCTGAGCCCGGTGAAGAGGGGGGGGGGTCCCTGAGCCCGGTGAGGAGGGGGGGGGTCCCTGAGGCCCGGTGAGGAGGGGGGGGTTCCCTGAGCCCGGTGAGGTGGGGGGGGTTCCCTGAGCCCGGTGAGGAGGGGGGGGTTCCCTGAGCCCGGTGAGGAGGGGGGGGTTCCCTGAGCCCGGTGAGGTGGGGGGGGGTTCCCTGAGCCCGGTGAGGTGGGGGGGGTTCCCTGAGCCCGGTGAGGTGGGGGGGGTTCCCTGAGCCCAGTGAGGAGGGGGGGGTTTCCCTGAGCCCGGTGAGGAGGGGGGGGGGTTCCCTGAGCCCGGTGAGGAGGGGGGGGGTCCCTGAGCCCGGTGAGGAGGGGGGGGTTCCCTGAGCCCGGTGAGGAGGAGGGGGGGTTCCCTGAGCCCGGTGAGGAAGGGGGGGGGTCCCTGAGCCCGGTGAGGAGGGGGGGGGTCCCTGAGCCCGGTGAGGAGGGGGGGGGGGGTCCCTGAGCCCGGTGAGGAAGGGGGGGGTCCGTGAGCCCGGTGAGGAGGGGGGGGGGGTCCCTGAGCCCGGTGAGGAAGGGGGGGGGGTCCGTGAGCCCGGTGAGGAGGGGGGGGTCCCTGAGCCCGGTGAGGAGGGGGGGGGGTCCGTGAGCCCGGTGAGGAGGGGGGGGTCCCTGAGCCCGGTGAGGAGGGGGGGGGTCCCTGAGCCCGGTGAGGAGGGGGGGGGTCCCTGAGCCCGGTGAGGAGGGGGGGGGTCCCTGAGCCCGGTGAGGAGAACCTGGACCAGGCCGGTGCCAAAATCAGCAGCAGGAGCCAAGGCAGATGACGTCACCCAGGCCGGCTCGCCGGGGCGAGTGCGCATGTGTCAGCAGCGCCCCGCCTCCTGGCCAGATCTGACCAATGGGGAGGGAGGATGGGCACCGGGGTGGTGGACGCTGGCATGGCGGCCCTGCGCTCCCCTCGGCTTCGCTGCCCGCAGCCTGGAGCGGCCGAGCGCCCGCTCACCCCGGCCCGGCCCAGTCTGTGAGGAGCCGCCTCGTCCGTCCCGAGCGTGTGACCGGAGCCTGAGTGAGCGGCCATGGGGCTACTGTCCGTGTGAGGGGCGGCGATGCCGGGCGGCCGGGCGGGCGCGGTCAGGGACGGGGAGCAGGACGAGGAGGAATTCCAGGATGGAGCCCCGTTCTATGTCAACCGAGGGGGGCTGCCGGTGGACGAGGCCACCTGGGACAGAATGTGGAGGCACGTCGCCAAGGTGCACCCTGAGGGGGACACGATGGTGCAGAGGATCCGAGGCTTGCCTTCCCTGCCCAAGGTGACTGCCGCCTCCCCTCCTTGCCAGCCGCCTCCCCTCCTTGCCAGCCGCCTCCCCCTCCTTGCCAGCCGCCTCCCCCTCCTTGCCAGCCGCCTCCCCCTCCTTGCCAGCCGCCTCCCCCTCCTTGCCAGCCGCCTCCCCCTCCTTGCCAGCCGCCTCCCCCTCCTTGCCAGCCGCCTCCCCCTCCTTGCCAGCCGCCTCCCCTCCTTGCCAGCCGCCTCCCCTCCTTGCCAGCCGCCTCCCCTCCTTGCCAGCCGCCTCCACCTCCTTGCCAGCCGCCTCCCCCTCCTTGCCAGCCTACTCCCCTCCTTGCCAGCCGCCTCCCCCTCCTTGCCAGCCGCCTCCCCTCCTTGCCAGCCACCTCCCCTCCTTGCCAGCCGCCTCCCCCTCCTTGCCAGCCGCCTCCCCTCCTTGCCAGCCGCCTCCCCCTCCTTGCCAGCCGCCTCCCCCTCCTTGCCAGCCGCCTCCCCCTCCTTGCCAGCCGCCTCCCCTCCTTGCCAGCCGCCTCCCCCTCCTTGCCAGCCGCCTCCCCCCTCCTTGCCAGCCGCCTCCCCCTCCTTGCCAGCCGCCTCCCCCTCCTTGCCAGCCGCCTCCCCCTCCTTGCCAGCCGCCTCCCCCTCCTTGCCAGCCGCCTCCCCCTCCTTGCCAGCCGCCTCCCCCTCCTTGCCAGCCGCCTCCCCCTCCTTGCCAGCCGCCTCCCCCTCCTTGCCAGCCGCCTCCCCCTCCTTGCCAGCCGCCTCCCCCTCCTTGCCAGCCTACTCCCCTCCTTGCCAGCCGCCTCCCCCTCCTTGCCAGCCGCCTCCCCCTCCTTGCCAGCCGCCTCCCCCTCCTTGCCAGCCGCCTCCCCCTCCTTGCCAGCCGCCTCCCCCTCCTTGCCAGCCGCCTCCCCCTCCTTGCCAGCCGCCTCCCCTCCTTGCCAGCCGCCTCCCCCTCCTTGCCAGCCGCCTCCCCTCCTTGCCAGCCGCCTCCCCTCCTTGCCAGCCGCCTCCCCTCCTTGCCAGCCGCCTCCCCTCCTTGCCAGCCGCCTCCCCTCCTTGCCAGCCGCCTCCCCTCCTTGCCAGCCGCCTCCCCCTCCTTGCCAGCCGCCTCCCCCTCCTTGCCAGCCGCCTCCCCCTCCTTGCCAGCCGCCTCCCCCTCCTTGCCAGCCGCCTCCCCTCCTTGCCAGCCGCCTCCCCCTCCTTGCCAGCCGCCTCCCCTCCTTGCCAGCCGCCTCCCCCTCCTTGCCAGCCGCCTCCCCCTCCTTGCCAGCCGCCTCCCCCTCCTTGCCAGCCGCCTCCCCCTCCTTGCCAGCCGCCTCCCCCTCCTTGCCAGCCGCCTCCCCCTCCTTTCCAGCCGCCTCCCCCTCCTTGCCAGCCGCCTCCCCCTCCTTGCCAGCCGCCTCCCCCTCCTTGCCAGCCGCCTCCCCCTCCTTGCCAGCCGCCTCCCCCTCCTTGCCAGCCGCCTCCCCCTCCTTGCCAGCCGCCTCCCCCTCCTTGCCAGCCGCCTCCCCCTCCTTGCCAGCCGCCTCCCCCTCCTTGCCAGCCGCCTCCCCCTCCTTGCCAGCCGCCTCCCCCTCCTTGCCAGCCGCCTCCCCCTCCTTGCCAGCCGCCTCCCCCTCCTTGCCAGCCGCCTCCCCCTCCTTGCCAGCCGCCTCCCCTCCTTGCCAGCCGCCTCCCCCTCCTTGCCAGCCTACTCCCCTCCTTGCCAGCCGCCTCCCCCTCCTTGCCAGCCGCCTCCCCCTCCTTGCCAGCCGCCTCCCCCTCCTTGCCAGCCGCCTCCCCCTCCTTGCCAGCCGCCTCCCCCTCCTTGCCAGCCGCCTCCCCCTCCTTGCCAGCCGCCTCCCCCTCCTTGCCAGCCGCCTCCCCCTCCTTGCCAGCCGCCTCCCCCTCCTTGCCAGCCGCCTCCCCCTCCTTGCCAGCCGCCTCCCCCTCCTTGCCAGCCGCCTCCCCCTCCTTGCCAGCCGCCTCCCCCTCCTTGCCAGCCGCCTCCCCCTCCTTGCCAGCCGCCTCCCCCTCCTTGCCAGCCGCCTCCCCCTCCTTGCCAGCCGCCTCCCCCTCCTTGCCAGCCGCCTCCCCCTCCTTGCCAGCCGCCTCCCCCTCCTTGCCAGCCGCCTCCCCCTCCTTGCCAGCCGCCTCCCCCTCCTTGCCAGCCGCCTCCCCCTCCCTGCCAGCCGCCTCCCCCCCCTGCCAGCCGCGTCCCCACAGCTTAAAGCGCCTGCAGGTTTCGAGCAGAGACTTAATAGAGGTTGACAGGATTCTGAGGGGCTTAGACAGGGTGGGCGGCAGCGCCAACACCAGAGGACACGTGTACAAAGGGATTTACCAGGCATTTTCCTGGATTGATAAATGAGGCAAGGTGAGCAGAGCCGGGACTTTTCTCTTTGGAGCGTACAAGGATGAGAGGAGACTTGATAGAGGTCGACAAGTTTCTGAGAGGCATAGATAAGGTGGAGAGCCAGCGCTGTTTCCCAGGGCAGGATCAGCAAATACCAGAGGACGTGTGTACAAAGTGAAGGGCGTGATGTCTCGGGGAGTCATCAGGGGTGAGTTTTTTACACAGTGAGTGGTAGGAGCTTGGAATGCCTTGCTGGGGTGGTGATGGAGGCTGGAACAATAGAGACATTTAAAAGGGTCTAAGACACATGGATGTAAGAAAATGGTGGGTTCTGGGTATGAAGTCGCGAAGGACTAGTTTGTTGAATGGGTTTATATTGGTTGGTACAATATCATGAGCCAAAGGGCCTATACCTTTCTGTATTCTGTTATTGCCTGTGGTGTGGCAATCAGTTCAAGATTCAATTTATTGTCATGTAACAAAGTGTCATATTACACAAAATTTCCTTTTGTCTGTTGTAAGGCAGACAGATTTACCATCGACAGAAATTACCTGAAGTGCCCTAGTCAGAGAAAGAGAAGCAAAAGAGAGTCCTCTCAGTGTCACTGAGTGTCCATGGATTCACCTCCAGTGCTCCTGCTGCCTCTACAACCACACAGTCCAGCTCAAACTATGGATAATCCGAGCTCCAGATATGAACCTCTGATACGATTAGGGACCCTTCAGCACCCTCTCTCATCCTGATTCCAATACCTGTATCCCTTCTGCCAGTCCCCAGCAGTGTATAGCCTACGTGGGTTCATCGCCTCTAGTCACTAACAGCCTGCTGCGTGTGTGGGTCCTTCAACGCCTCACTGGTCTGCTGCTGTGGTCACCGTCCCATCTCCTCTGCTTCTCCTCAGATGGGGTGGGTTATCTCCCCATTTTTCTGGTGCCCTGCACCAGTCCCTGGCTGATGCCCATCATCGGCACCTCCATCTTGGGCGCAGACCCTGCGGTGCGGGCATTTAAGAGACCCTTAGGCAGGCACAGATGAAAGAAAAATAGAGGGTAGGAAGGGTTTAGTCCTTTTTTGTAGGAATATAGGAGATGGCACAACATTGAGGGCGGAAGGGCCTGTAGTACTCTATGTTTTTCAAGCAGCTTGGCCATTGGAATGGTTGTACACTAATTTGCAACCATGACAAATAAGCCAGGTTTCTGTGCTCCCTGTTGTCAGGTTTAAGCTGTTTGGGGCTGGGACAATGCCTTTTAAATGTTATTCAAGTAGTGTGTGCGCATGTTCCGATTTTTATTTTTTTACTGATGCATGTCTTGAATTAATAAAAGGTTATGTGGTGCTTCTGTATCATGTCTATCCGGAATATAGCTGGTTTGTGCTCTATTTTTTGAGTTTTATCTGTTTTGTATTTTTGGTGTCTTGTAGCAGTAAACTGCCTTGAAGCTGATTAAATTTGTTTCTTGTGAGAGATTCCTAAATGGTGTTGCTCCTTTATTTTACTCTTCCTTGTCTTTTTCTTACACTATTTTTATTTATTTTGTAAGGTTTTGTGTAAGAATGTTTGCACCGTGATGCTGCGGCAAAACAATTAATTTTGTGACCTGTTCATGACAATAAATTCTGATTCTTGTCAATGTGTAAGACCTGTCTGTTTCCTCCCCACTCGGGCCAGTCATCTCATCAAACAGTGTGTGGAATTGTCAAAGTAAATCTCTGCTTCCTCTTCCTTTCCATGTCTGCAGTGAATTTACTGGATCGAGGCTAGAATCCTGCAAAACAAAGGTTTTCCCCAAAGAATTGGAAAGCTTTACAAAAGAAACTGGATTTCATTAATCATCAGTAGATGTAGGAACACCCAGTATAAACCCACCAGCTGCCGAACAAAACAAAACTGCTGCTATCATTTTGATTTTAATAGCAAAATGCAGTTGGTGAAATGTATCTTTAATTTTGCAATTGAATGTTTTTGAGGAGTTTCATGATTTGTTTGCAATAAATCTCTTAAAATTGCTTAAGTTTCGAGAGCTGCTTGTGCTAATGGATACGAGTTTATTGTCCTCTCCATTGCACAATTTGCATAGGCTCCCAAATTCTAATTTGCTGCAGCTGAACAGGTACTTGGTCAAAGAAAAAGAACTGCAATAATCTAAGTGAAGAAGATGTACAAAAAATAGAATAAATATTTAGTCACCATCGTGCAAGAAAAAAAAGTGATTAGATCTGTGCAGTTTTTGTGTAGTTTCAGAGTTGTCCATGGTTCGTGGAATGAGGCAAGGTTCAGGAGTCTGATAGCTATTGCAATGAAACTGTTCTTGAACCTGTTTTCAATTAAATCTAGACCTACAGTAGTAATTTACCTACAGCCCCCATACATTTTACACTATTGTCCCCGCTACCCAAAGGGAGCGGAGAGAAGAGGTTGTGACCAGGGTGATGGTGGTCCTTTATGATGTTGGCTGGCTTCTTGCGGCAGCTCCTCACATGTCCTGAATGGATGGGAGGGCTGAGCCTGTGAGGGACGTGGCTGTGTTTGCTATTTCCTGGAGCCTTCCTAGACACTTGAATGACAAAACTAGGCTGAGATGCAACCAATCAAGATACTGTCCTCACTACATCTGTACAAGGTTGGTAAAGTATTCAACCACAAGCAAAATCTCCTCTCATTTCTCTGAAAATATTAGTTCTAAGAAATATTAGAAACTGTTATTTTAATTAATGCTGAGGAATTTTTGTATCTAATTGCCTTTGTGCTCTAATGTGAGACCAACTTCAGTCTTGCTTGGATAGCAGCGTTGTAGTTTTGGATGCATTGGTTTTGATGGTAGACACTGAAGTCGGTCAATAAGGTGGAGGATAGATGCTTGGTGAAAGGGAGGATACATGGGAGATGGGCTGTGGCAAAGAGGAGAAAGCTCATGTTAGGATTGGATCGAATGTTTGGTCACAGGCAGAGAAAGAGAATGGCACTGGTGGAAAGGTAAATACCTTTCTCTTGTTTAACATTGAATTGCTGGATTGAGCCAAGACATCCTGATCAGACAATCATGAAGGAAATGATCATGGACTTCAGGAGGACTAGGAACAACCACCCTCCACCACACATCAACAACTCTGTAGAGCAGAGAATGGAGAGCACCAAGTTCCTTGGAGTTTACTTAACTAGTGACCTATTGTGGTCACTCAGCATCTCCTGTCTTGTCAGGAAGGCACAACAGTACTTCCTGAGGAGACTGAAGAGGGCAAGGCTACCGGCCACCATCATGTCAGCCTTCTATAGTAGCTCTGTCAAGAGCGTCCTGGCCGGCTGCATCACAGTGTGGAGAAATGGATTGGAGGTCAATCTACAGGACCATAGAGTGGCAGAGAGGATCACTAGAATCTTCCTTCCCCCCTCCCCACCATCGATGTGATCTACTGGGATTTGGAGGCCATGCAAAATTATTGAGGACCCCTTCCACCTCGCACACAGCATCTTTCAGCTGCTCCCATGGGGGAAGAGATTCAGGAGGATCAGAGCCAGCGCCACCAGGCTGAGGAACAGCTTCTTCCCACGGGCAGTGAGATGCTGAATGACTGATGAACTGCTGTCATATTCATTAAGCAATATTTATTTTTATAGATGAAATACTTGGGCTGTGTACATAATATTTGTCTGTATGGGTGTTATGTCTGGTTGTGTGTCTGCAGGCTTTGCACCAAGGACCAGAGAATGCGGTTTCATTGTGTTGTACTTGAACAGTTAGGTGACAATAAACTTTGATGAAAGTCTGGGGCAAATTATTGAATACTTGTACTCAGATGGAGGTGTCTGGTATTAATCTCCCTCAGTGGAAGAATCAGGGTGAAGGCTTCTCACATGAGAAGCATGAACACCTTTGGGGAAAATGGGCCATTTTAGATCAAATTGCATTTTTTTTTGTCATACATAGTGAAAAATGTTTTGCATGTTATTTAGTAAAATAAAAGAAAAGGGGAGAGTAGAATTTTATAAAGGTTCTGTTAAAATAGTGCAGGGGCATCGTCTTTTACCAATGAGAAGTCTGTTCAAGAATCTGATTGCAGGAGAAAAGAAACTGCCCTTGAATCTAGCAGAGCCTGTTTTCAAACTCATAACTTCCCCCCCCATCCCATTGGGCAGGAGAGAGCGCCACTGGGATGGGACAGGTCCTTTAGTATGTTATGAAACACGGAAGTCTGCAGGAACTCAGCTGGACTTGCAGCATCCATAGGAGGTAAAGATGGATGATGTTGGCAGCTTTCCTGAGGCAGTGAAAAGTGTCGACAGATCCTGGAGGTTTGTGTGGTGCATTCACAACTTTCACCAGTTCCTCACCGTTTTAAAATTAAATTTAGACATGCAGCATTGTCACAAGCCCTTCCAGTCCATGAGCCCGTTCTGTCCAATTAACCTCGAACCCCTGTACTTTTTGAAGGGGCAGAGCAGTTCCTGTACCACGGTGTCATAGATAGAGAATTTGGGTTAAAAAGGGTTTAAGTTAAAATGTGATGATTAGTCATAAAAGGGGGCTAACCACTAGAGTTTAGCTGGAAAATGTTACAAAAGACTTGCAACAGATTTAACTACAGAGAGACATGCAGGAGCCAAAGATTGATAAAGAGTGAAAAACAGAATTTGGTGTGAGCAGAGGTCATGAATGATCGTGGTGTGCGTGACTAACAGTAATCAGGATGATTCTGCAAAAACTAACCAATTAAAGCAGTGTAGTGGAGATGCCGAAGGACAAGCAAATTGTATAAAAAACAGTGCACTGTATGTATCAGGGCTCGACTTGGCAAGAAGCCGGTTGAGTCCAACTCTGCAGACTTGAGAATAAAGCTTGTCGTGTCACCTATCTTAAAGAGACTCATTTGTGAGAATTTGTGTTTCTGACAACGGGACAGGATGCTTTGCCTGGTTAGAAGAACATTAATACATTCCCAAAGATTGATTTCCTCCCTTTCCCATGGTGGTGAATCTTCACCTGATGCTGTCATCCCAGTGAGGAGTTCATGTTGACTGTGTCTCTTGGAGAATTCTGCCAGTAGTGAGAGTTAATTTTATCCTAATTAGATTGAGACCACCTTCCAAATGGTGATTACAACACTGCTGTTCTTGTAAACAAACACTAGATAAAACTCCCCTTGGCCTTTGACCTACAAATTGCAGTCAGTTTGTTGGCTTATTTTAAAACATTTAAAATATTTTAAAGTCATGACAATCTTCAGGAAAACAAATTTTCCTTTTTAAATATGACAAGTTTTCAATTCCTCACCTTTTCCTGAGGCATGTTCATCCTTGGCACAACGTGGTCCTCACTTCCTCTCCTGAGGGAATGTTCATCAAGACAGAAATGCTGGAGAAACTCAGCAGGTCTCCCAGTGACCAGAGATATATTACTGACGTTTCAGACCTGAGGCCTTCAAGACACAGTGTGATCCTCACTTTCTTGTTGGCCTCATCAGCAACAATGATGAATCACACTGTGACAGATTATAGATATGTTTTTGGGAGATAAATTGGGGCCGGTTTTTTAGTGTAGGTCACATACAGATCTCATTTAAAATACTGGAGCTCTGCTCGTGCTAGACAGGCTGGCTCCAAGAGCCTTTGCAAAAGTTGGAGAGTGCCCAAGAGACTTCACTAATGGATAGTTGCTTTGAGAGGAACAGATGAAAGAACATGGGAGCTGCAGGCTGTCTGGGAGTGCTGTTTGCTGTTCTAATAGGGTCATATGGTTTTTGCAAGCAGAGAGGGAGTCAAACAGGCTTTTCTCTGAGAGCGAGATCAATTCTTCAGTTTTACAGTCAGCAGTAACAGCTGGGACTGGAACAGGACAAGGTGGCAAGCTTGTGGAAAACCCCATTTGGAAGATGGGTTGTGAGTGCTTAGTTCAGTCTGGTCAAAGCCCTTGTGGTTCATATATGTTTCACTTGAAATAAGGGAAACAAAAAGGAACTCTGGGATGACCTGAAAGAAAGAGGTTATCATCTGGAAAACCCTGAAGGGGCAAGTTTCTTCGGCAAGACACAAGTGAATGATTAAAAGGAATCAGTTGTGGGTATCCAGTGAACAAATCTCTCTCTGAAAACCGACAAGAACCTTCCTGAGTGGTAACCTTTCAAGCACCAAAGCCTGGTGAACTTCATAAATGCTAAATTCTGTGCACAATCTAAGAATTCACTGCAACCAGTGAACTTGGAGGAATGAGAAGTGAAATTGGACTGTGAATCATACATACATGTCTGCTTAGAATTAGAAAAGGGTTTAAGTTAGGTTAGATAATAGTGAAAAGTTAAAGTGTGATCCTGTTTTCATGTTTAAAGATAATTAAAAGCAACTTTTGTTTAAGTAATTATTTTGAATATCTATTGCTGTTGGGTTTTGGGGTCCTCTGGGGTCGTAACAGCACTACATCCAAGAGATGGAGAATCTCATGATATGGTGCTAGAATAACAACCTGAATCTCAATGTAACATGGATAAAACAAAGGAGATGATTGAGGATTTTAGGAGGATCAGGGATGACTGCTCTCCACTGCACATTGATAGCTCAGTAATGGAGAGCACCAAGTCCCTTGGAGACAATTTAACTAGTGACCTTTCATGGACACATCACATCTCCTCACTGGTCAGGAAGGACTGCTCTTCCTGAGAAGACTACCGGCCACCATCCTGTCAATCTTTTGAGAGTATTCTGGCCACCTGCATCACAGTGTGATAGGTTGTTGTAGAGCATTGGATTAGAGGGTCATTTCACAGGATCATGAATGGCAGAGAGGATCAATGAGGTCTCCCATTTCTTGCCCCCCCACCCCCAATAAATGTGATGTACCAGGATTGTTGTTCGAAGAGGACTCGTAAAATCACTAATGACCCACTACTATTGAGCACGTCGTATCTTTCAGCTACTCTCATTGGGAAAGATACGCAGGAGGATCAGAGCCAGCTCCACCAGGCTGAGGAACAGCTTCTTCCCATGGGCAGTGAAAATGGTGAATGCTCATAAACACCCTCCAGTACTCTACTATTTATTATATACATTTATATAAAAAATGTATGTATGGTTTGACTGTGTTGTGTATTTGCATGTTTTGCACCAAGGTCAGGAGAAAGCTGTTTCATTGGGTTGTACTTGTACAATTGGATGAGAATAAACAAACTCGACTGAAGGAGATGAATTACTGACACCAACTGGTTTCCACTTCCTCCAGTGGCCATTCCTCCAGCTGCTGAACAATGTTAGCCAGCTGTTTATATATGGTGACAGCACAGCCAAACCCTAATCTCTTCCAAAGGGATTTCTAAACAATCTTTCTGCATGTGGGTGTTTACAACAGTCCTAAGCACAATGAGGCTTGTTGATTTCCCATCTAATGTCTGTTATCCCAAAATCCATTTAGATACAATCACACTTGCCTGGATTATACACCATCTAACATTTCTTTGCCCCTATTTGTAACTGATCTGTATCGTGCTGTATCCTCCTTTGACAACCTTTCTCACTATCCATGTCTACAAATCACCAATTTTGTGTTACCTGCAAACTTACTAATCAACCCACCTGCATTTTTGTCCAAATGATTTATAGATGATTACAGAACCGGAGAGACACAGTCAGCGAAGCAGTTTGTACGACATTATTACAGTGATACGGGTTCAAATCTGCTGCTGTGTGGAAGGAGTTTGAACCTTCTCCCCATGTCTGCATGGGTTTTTTCTGAATGCTCTGGTTTCCTCCTACCCTCCAAAACGTATGGGGATTGTATGTTAATTTGGGCAGGCATGGGCTCGTGGGCCAGAAGGCCCTGTTACCGTGCTCTATGTCTAAAAAAATAATTGCAAACAATGTGATTTGTGAATTTACAAAATACAGCCAAAACAATCAAAGAGAGAAAGGGGGTTTTGTTCCTGTGGAACACTCTTAACTCAATTACAGCTGCGATGGCAATGAGAATCCCCAGGGCCTGCTAGTCTGCACGCCAGAGTGCTGAATGAAGTGGCACATAGATAGTGAGTTCATTGGTGATTATTTTCCAACATTCTTGCACTCTGGATCAGTTCCCTTGGATGGATGGTGGCTAATGTGCCACCATTTTTTAAAGAAGGGATGGAGAGGGAATACAGTCCAGTTTACCTGACTTCAATGACAGGGAAAATGCTGGAGTCAATTTTTAAAGAATATGGTTATATGTCATTGTTGTGCAGACATGGAGGAGTGACAGGATTAGTCCAAATCAGCTTGCTTGACAGATTATCCAGTTTTTAAGGATGCTCAGTGGATGGGTTTGCAATATTGTGGCCATTAAGGATACTTGACTATCACGAAGGCAGGATTGGCTGTTTGATGCTTTGAGGTTCAGTTGTTTAAAAAGGGACAGGAGAGATATAAAAGAGAGAGGGGGAGTGCCATTGCTAATCAGAGATGGTACCTCAGCTGCAGAGGATGTCAGGGAGGGATTGTCTATTGCAGTGTGAGTGGGAAGGGAAGGTTGAGAATCACTACTCTTGACCCGACTGTTACTGAAATATTTTGCTTGAGAAAAATTGTCATTGGCCCATTTCCTTTGGAGTTATGAAACCGTGCACATAATGAGCCAATTAGGGATGATTAAAACAGTGGTTCTCAACCTTTTTCTTTCCACTCACACACCACTTTAAGTTTTCCCTAAGCCATAGATGCTACTTAAGGTGGGATGTGGGTGGAAAGAAACCATTTGAAAACCACTGTTTTAATCATCCCTAATTGACTCGTTATGTGCACGGTTTCATAACTCCAAAGGAAATGGGCTAATGACAATTTTTCTCAAGCAAAATATTTCAGTAACAATCGGATCTCGAGCAGTGATTCTCAACCTTCCCTTCCCACTCACAGACCACCTTAATCAACCCCTTACTCATCACAGAGCACCGAAGGCCGAGGGAATACTTAAAGTGGGATGTGAGTGGAAAGGAGAAGGTCAACTGGGTCAATGTGGGTGGAAGCCAGAAACAGGAAAGGAGCAATTGATGTAGAGTTAGTAAAAATACAAAATGCTGGAGAAACTCAAAAGGTCAAACAGTGTCCTTTATGGGTAAAGATACATAACCAACATTTTGGGCTTGAGCCCTTCATCAAAATGTGAGAAAATGCTGGCAGGTGTCCAAAAAAAAGGGTGGGGGGGGGTGGAAAAGGCAGGAGATGATTGGTGGAGAAAGGAGGGAGGGTTTACAATTAATGCCTTGGACAATGTTCCTCTTTGATGTAAAAACACAATGTTCTGTGAGATGTTCTAATCTTGCATAAGATATTCCATTGGAGCTGACCAAAAGAGTTGGAAAGCAATGTACGATCAAAGCAAATGGCTCCGGAGGAACAGAAACCAGCTCGACTACAGGCTGAGATACTTAGTGCAAATAAGCAAATGAAAAAGCATGGAGAAGTCCCGAAGAAACTGTGTATAAGCAGAACTGCAGGTCCAGTTGCTTGATAGCATTACACCCTGTGTTAACTGAGTTCTTGAGTTTTGTAAAACTAATAAAGTGGTATTCTTAATAATATGGTCCTGAAATTCATTCTAGCATTGAAAGGCACAAGGCTTTAACACAGTAACTCATTGGGAATAGTCGATGGACCTCCGAGTAGCCACTGGGCCACTGAAGAAGTAGTAGGCAGATTTTCACGTCAGAGAATTTGGAATGGTGCAAAAATAACAGGGTTGCTGTTATAGGAGACTTCAACTCCCCTAATATTGACTGGCAGCTCCTTTCTGAAAAAAAGTTCATATGGGGCACAATCTGTCAGGTGTGACCAAGAAGGAATCCTGGCACAGTTTGTAGACGTGCCAACTAGAGGAGAGGCCTTTGTAGTTCCAGTACTGGGACATATGTAGTGAAGGGGAGGACATTGGGGAATGCACAAGAACAAAGAGATTTTGGAGTTATGGTGCAGCGTTCCTTGAAGGTGGATTCCCATGTTGACAGGGTGGTTAAGAAGGCATTTGGTATGTTAGCCTTCATAAATCATAGCATAGAGTATAGGAGCTGGGAAGTGATGTTGCGACTGTTTAAGGCATTGGTGAGGCCAGGTTTGGAGTATTCTGGTCTCCAAATTATAGGAAGAATATAGATAAGGCGGAGAGGGTGCAGAGAAGAATTACCAGGATGTTGCCTGGCTTAAAATACCTAGAGTACAGAGAAAGATTTTGAAGAGGTTAGGATTTTATTCATTGGAATGTAAACGGTTGAGAGGGGATTTGATAGAGGTGTTTAAAATTATGAAGGGAATAGATAGACTAGATGCAAGTAGACTCTTCCCCCTGAGAGCAGGGGAGGTTGAAACAAGAGGACACGAGTTGAGGTGAAACATTAGAGGATGTTTCTTCACTCAGAGAGTGGTGGCTGAATGGAATAATCTTCTGGAGGAAATAGTTGAGGCAGAGTCAATTCTTTCATTTAAGAGGAGGCTGGATATTTACATGGATAGGAGGGGGTTGGAGGGTTATGGGCGGAGAATAGGCGGGGGGGGGGATCTAGCGGAGTCGTTTGAGTGAACTGGCGTGGACTTGAAGGGCCGAGATGGCCTGTTTCCATGCCATCAACTGTTATATGAACCTGGTCGGGTGAGTGAGCACTTTGTAGATGAAGTGACGACAACTCCCTGACCTTTATCATAGTTAATGCACAAAGGATAGAAGCATGAACTTGGGAGAGTAACTGGAGAACGGGTGTACAGTAGGAGGTTGTTTCGGGACCCCCTGCGCAGGGTTCTGGATAGGTTTGCCCCACTGAGAGGGAAAGGATGGTACGGTAAAGGAACCATAGTTGATAAGAGAGGTGGAACAATTAGATGAAAAGAAGGAAGTACACTAAAGGAAGCAAAAATCAGGTAGAGCTTTGAGGAAGGAACAAGAAGGGACTTAGGACAACAAGAAGGAGACATGAAAGGCCTGGCAAGTAGAATTAAGGAAAATCTTTTGGCGTTTTATGCATATTTGAAGAGCAGAGTATGAGAGATAAAGGGGGAAATGTGCCTGGTGACAGATGAGGTAGCGGAGGTCCTAAATGAATACTTTGCTTCAATATTTGCTAAGGAGAGGAACCTCGGTGAAGGTAATGTCAGCGTGGAGCAGGTTAATTTTAAAACATCTTAAATTTAGACATTCAGCATGGTAACAGGGCCTTTTGGCCTACAAACCTGCGCTGCCTAATTACACCCAGTTGACCTACAACCCCAGTACGTTTTTGAATGGTGGGAGGAAACCCACGCAAACATGGGGAAAATGAACAAACTCCTTTCAGACAGCTTCAGATTCGAATCCTGGTTGCTGGCGCAGTAACAGCAGTGCGCTAATTGTTATACTAACCATGCCACCCTATATAGCTGAAGCTTGTCAAAGTTACAAGAGAGGAAGTGCAGGAACTGAAAAATTGTCAGATAGATCATTCCTGGGACTGGATGGGATATTCCCCCTGGAGGCGAGGGAAGAGATTGCTGGGGCATTGACATGAATTTTTTTGTATCTTCCCTGGCCACAGGAGTGTTACCAGAGGAATGGAGGATGGCAAATGTTCCCTTGTTCAAGAAAGGAAATAAGGAGAATCCTGGGAATTGTAGACCAGCGAGCCGTGCATCAGTGATGGGCAAGATATTTGGAGAGGATTCTTATGGACAGGATTTATGAATATTTGGAGAAGCATAATGTTATGTATCAGACCAGCAGCAATAGAAATTCACCAGGACAATGGTATCTTCAAAACAATTATTTTTATTACTTACTATTAATATAACACTTCTTACTTAACTCTAACAACCCCACTGTGTGTGTGTGTGTGAGAGAGAGAGAGAGAGATAATCCCAAATCCATTACACTTCAGGTATAATTCTAAAAAGTCCATTTTTAAAAATTCAGTCAGTTTTGTGTTGAAACTCAGATTCTTTAAATTGTTGCTCAGAAGTAATTATGGAGTAGGTGTGAGGCATCAGACATCAAAACTCATGAAATTCTTGGAGTTGTTTGTCAGAATTGTTTCTTCATACAAATTATTTCCCTCTCTTGCACGGAGGTTTCAGAACTTGTTTTTTTTTCACGATGATTTCACAAACTCCGGAAAGGGTTACATGATGTGGTCACGTAAAAATGGGCAGTGAAACTGTCCTCTTTTCAAAGAGACAGCTGAAGTGGCTCTTCCTTGCCACTCATTTCCCATGGTCAAGAGAATAAAAGAACAGTACCTCTCTAACAGAGGCTACTGGATTTCTGACCTCAGATGTTTCTTGGTGCAAGATTAAAATGCAGCCTTTCCAATGTCTTAATCGTGTCTGCCTGTCCCGCATCGGACTGGTCAGCCACAAACGAGCCTGCAGCTGACGTGGACTTTTTTACCCCCTCCATAAATCTTCGTCCGCGAAGCCAAGCCAAAGAAAGAAATCATGTGACATGACATCACTGCTGATTTTGTTTCAAGTCCTTCACTTCCAAATGCACTTACGAGCCACTGCCTCTAATCTGCTGGCCATTGAATCAAAAGCTTTGTTTGAACAGATGCTTCTCCTTAGCAAACTCTATTATCTTCGATATTTCAAAGGAGAATCACTTTGGGATTTATGGCTGCTTATACAGCTTCAGACAACAATGGTTTAGCAGACATTTCGACTTTTCGACTTTCAAAATAGTTTATGTACGCAAGGGTCTGTGTGTCCCTATCCACCTAAGAAATGTGTATTTAATAACTAAAGATTAATAATAACATAATTCCATCACAGTCTTATTAGAGATAATCAGCATGGCTTTGTAAGGGGTAGTTCATCCCCCATGAGCCTAATTGAGTTTTTTGATGAAGTAACAAAAGAAATTGATGAAGGTAGGGTGGTGGATATAAATTACAGTAAGGCATTTGACAAGGTTTCCCATGATAAGCTCTTCCAGAAAGTCATGAGGCATGGGATCCATGGAAATTTGGCTTTATAGATTTGGAATTGGCTTTCCCAAAGAAGACAGAGGGTGGTATTAGAAGAGGTGTATTCTGCCTGGAGGTCAGTGACTAGTGGCGTTCTACAGGGATCTGCTCTGGGTCCCCTGCCCGTGCTCTTTGTGGTTTTTATAAATGAAAGATGAAAAGATGGAGGGGTGGGCAGTAAGTTTACAGGATGGAGGTGTTGTGGATAGTGTGTAGGTCTGTCATAGGAAATGCCAGGATATAGACAGGATGCAGAGTTGGGCGAAGAAGTGGCAGATGGAGTTCAATCTGGATAAGTTTGAGATGATGCACTTTGGAAGGTCGAACCTGAAGTTGGTGTATGTGGTTAATGGCAGGATTCTTATTTGAGAGATCTTGGGGTCCATCCCATAGATCCCTCAAGGTTGCTGTGCTGGTTGATTGGGTGATTAAGAAGGTGTATGGTGTTCTGGGCTTCATTAGTCGGGGCATTGAGTTCAAGAGCCGTGAGGCAATGTTACAATTCTATAAAACTCTAGTTAGACCACACTTGGAGTATTGTGTTCAGTTCTGGTCACTTCATTTCAGGAAGGATGTAGAAACTTTGGAAGAGGGTGGAGAGGAGATTTGACAGGGTGTTTCCTGGATTGTAGATCATGTTTTATGGAGCAAGGTTAACAGAGCTTGGGATTTTCTCTGGAACGAAGAAGGATGAGAGGGGAACGAGAGAGGTCTACAAGATTATAAGAGGCATAGATAGGGTGGACAACCAGGACCTACTTCCCAAGGTGACTGTAGTAAATAACAGAAGACGTCTGTACAAAGCGAGGGAGTGAAGTTTAGGGGAGATGCTAAGGTTATGTTTTTTTACTCAGAGAGTAGTGGGTGCCTGGAATGCATTGCCAAGGAGGCTGGTACAAAAGAGACATTTAAAATACACTTAGACAGGCACATGGATGCAAGATAAATAGGTTATGGAAGGTTTAGATTGTTAATTACATTTGTGTAGGTTGGCACAACATCATGGGCCTGTACTGTGCTACTTATGTTCTCCAATAGACGGGGTGATGGTACAGGACCGAGGTTGGGGGGAAGGGGGGTGTAGTGCTGGGGAGACACTTGTGCACAAAGCCACTCCGTCTGAGGCAGGAGAGGAAATGGACAAGGACAGAAGGCACAGCAGACGAGCAGGTGGAAATGTGAATGATAAAAACAGATCAGGAACACCTTCCGGGAGATTGAAGAGAGTCAGAAGAATTAGGTTGAGCGGGGATGGATTACTGTATTCACTTATGAATATAGTAAGTGAATCTGTGAACTGGAACACTGTTGCCACATGGCAGGGGCAGGAAGAATGGTTTGCAGCAAGAAAGATGTTAGGAGTGGCGTTAGCGAGAACAACTGCAGATGCTGGGGCTGAATACAAAACACAAACATGCTGGAGAAACTCAGCAGGTCACACAGCATCCAGAGGAAGTAAAGGGTAACCAACCCTTTTAAGTCCTCTCACCAGACGGCATTAAATTAAAATTTTGAATGTAATTTATTTTTACAAATTTGCAGCACAGTAGAGGGTGATTCCGGCTAAATCTAATCCTGTGTCGTCTAATTACATCCAAACCAACCTACAACCCTGTACGTTCAAGAGGGTGTGAGGAAACTGACGGAGACACAGGAGAACATACAAGCACCTTGAGAACAGCACCACACATTCAAACCCAGGTTGCTGGGTTTGAATCTTGGTCGATGCTCATCAACATTAACATCGACTTTTCCATTTAATCCTCTACCCCGTGTCTCTAACTTTTCCTTTCCCTCTAGCTCCCAACTCCCTTCCTTTATCAGAGAGCTACTCTCAAATCTCTCCCCCATTACCTCAACTTTTCTTTTTTCTACCCTCCCACCTCTGATGACCTCTTGCCGGTTAGCCTATACTCCTCCACCGACCCTTTCTATTATAGTTTGAGGTTTGAGTCAAAATGGAATCGGTGTATTGTTACAGAATGGGTTAATAAAATTATGATAGAAATATATCTTAAAAGGGATAAAATTGTGAGGTTTACTTGTTAGATTACATTTCACAAACAAACATCTCAAGTGCCATGCAGAGATAGACTTCATGTCTCCAATTGGCTTTGTTGAGACAATGGGAGAGGACTTGTGAGAGTTTTACAAGAAGGTGCTAATGGATCAGCAGGTTTGTACTGGGGCCCAGACTCAAGAGCTATTAGAACTAGTGCCAGAAGTTTAAATTGCTGGTTGAAGGTTGCTATTCTAAGAGGGGTCATGTGGTTTTGCAAACAGAGAGAAAACATTCATTCTTTGGGGGCGAGATAGAGACTGAGAGATTCAGTAGCGGTTTGTGTTGAAGACTGCAATTTGCAGATCTGCTGCAAGACCCCATTGCAAGATGGGTTTTAAGTTCCGAGTTTAGCCTGTTATAAATCTCTGTAAATCCATTGCAGAGGTTGTGGCTGGTTAATGTATTTCTCCTGAAATAGGGGAAAAACACTCTTTGTGGTAACGTGGAAGAAGAGATGATCTTTTGGAAAAATTCAAGAGGGGGCCAAATTTCTTCTGCAAGACACTTCAGTGGCTGATTGAAAGAGATCAGTTTGTGTGTGTGTCCAACAAACAATACCCCTTTCTGAGGGGTAACAATGTAAGTTCAAGCACCAGAGCCTGGTGAATGCAATAAATGTTTAATTCTGTGCACAGTACGGAAGATTGCCTGATTCCAGTGAACTTGGAGAATAAAACCAGTTTTGTGTAAGTAGCCGTTGTCTTGGTGAATTTCTGTTACTGCTGGGTTTTGAGTCCTTTGGGCTCGTAACAGTATTAACTATGTTTGAATTTCTAACCCAGTGCCTGGATGGAAATCAAGTGAGAAGTCTCCAAAGAGGATGAGAGGGGCATGTTCACAGTGGAGATTTCTGCAAAAACAGTCAGTGTAATTTTTAAATATAGAACATTCCAGTACAGTACAAACCCTTTGGCCCAATGATGTTTTGCTGACCTATATAAACGTGCTATACAAATTTGCAGTTTGAGTTTCTTCCAGTTAACTCAAAGGCATGTAAATAAAGGAATGTATCCCATTCTACCATACAGAAAGAAAATCTGGAGTTTGTTATGAGATGTATTGGCAGAGAGTTATCAAAGAAATCTGCTTCCGCAGTTCTGTTGCTTTCCCAACACTAAGCTCTATACTCCGAATCCTTTGTCTGTGCTCCCACACCTGTTCGACCCTGTCTACTGAATGTGCCAGCTAAGGCACTTCCCACTGCAGATACTTTAGATATTTGAGTATAAATGAACTTAATGCTGCACATTTCCTGTGTTTTCAGATTCCAATGCCATCTGTGCCTGCCTTTCAGCTGTCCACGCTTGTCCCTGAACGCCTGGAAGCCATACAGAGATACACCAGGGAATTGCAGTATCCTTTGGTGAAGTGCGGTCTGCACCTAGTGTCTGCCAGTGATTGGGGTGTTGCAGGAGCCCAGAGGAACTCAACAGCACATATGAAATAGAAGCAGGAATAGGCCATCTTGGCTATTGAGCCTGCTAATGAGATCACATCTGATCTGATGATGGGCTCATCTCCACCTACCTGCCTTTTCCCCCATATCCATTAATTTCCCCTACTATGTAAATATCTATCCACCCTTGTCTTAAATATATTTACTGAGGTTGCCTCCACTGCTTCCATGGACAGTGAATTCCACAGATTCACCACCCTCTGGGAAAAGCAATTCCTACTCATCTCCGTCCTAAACCTACTACCCTGAATCCTGAGGCTATGTCCACTAGTTCTAGTCTCGCTTACCAATGGAAACAACTTGCCTATCTCTGTCTTATCTATGCCTTTCATAATTTTATACATTTCTATAAGATTCCCTCATGAACCAGAGAGTGAAAAAATTGCAGATGCCTGAATCTGAAATAAAAGCACACAATTCTGGGAAAACTCAGCATGAAATAGCACTAATGTTTCTGATTGATAACCTTTCAAAGAAATGAGAATTGCAAGTCCAGACCTGTGGCAGGTCTTTCGGAGCCACAGAGGAGTGAGCCTCTCCCTTGAGTGGTTATTTGACCCAGGTTGACTGTCACGTGTTCACAATAGGAAATCCCCTTGTTACCCAGAGCAGCTCATGCAAACATACAACAACCTCCTCCAGCCTGCTCCACTACTTAATCACATCATGGCTGAGTAAACTCATCTCAACATTCCCATCTACCTATGGCCCCCTTTCTTGTCAAGAATCTACTCAACTTTGCACCACTGCTCTCTGAGGAAGAGTTCTAAAGATTCTCATAAAGCATCTCACAGACAGTGGTTCCTGGTTCAAGGTACTCCCACAACATGAAGCATACACCCTATCAAATAATGCTCAGGATCTTGTTTCAGTCAAACCTCCTTTCACTTTTCTAAACTCCAGAAAGAAGTCCAACCTGCCCAATGTTTTGTCATTAAGTAACTCAACCATCCCAGTTATTTGTCCAATAAGCCTACTGTGAATTGCTTTTAACATACTAATTTTCTTTCCTTAATTCGGAGAGTAATACTGTACTTATCAACAGTACAAAAAGCGTTCAGCACTGGAACGGGCCCTTCAGCCAAATGATGCCCGTGATACCAATTTAAAATATTCCCCTCTGCCTGCACATGATCCATATCTCTCCATGACTGTTTAAACTCCTCTAAAACATCGTTGTCATATCTGCTTCCACCACCACCTCCAGCAGCCTATTCTAGACACCTACCCCATTTCCTTCAACTTTGCCATCTCGCCCTCTATTATTTGACATTCCCACCTATAGCTAATACTCTCCAATCCAGACAACATCTTGTCAACCTCTTTTGCATCCTCTCCAAAGTAATGTGACAACCAGAACTGCATGATTCAAGTGTGGCCTAACCAAAGTTTATTCCTACACATGACCTTCTGACTTTTATATTCAATGTCCTGACTGATGACGGCAAATATGCCTTCTACATTACACTTTCAGGGAGCAGTGTATTTGCACCCTGGGATCCCTCTGTACATCAATGGTGCTGCCATTCACTGTATACTTCCCTCTTGCATTTGACCCCCCCAAAGTGCCACACCTCATACTTGTCTGGGTAAAACTCGACCTCCTATTTCTCTACCAATATTTCCAGCTGATCCTTTGTCAACCTTCCTTACAGTTCCAATCTATAGGTTTTCACAAGCGCAACCTTCCTACTTCTGTATTCAATTCCCCGAGCAATGTACAATAACATTCTGTTGACCTTCCTATTAAGAGAAAAACAGAATGCTAGAAGTCTCCCATTAATTAATTCAAGGTAAAGCAAGTTAAAAGTTAGGAATCACATAATTTGGTTTCATTTGTTAGCTGATTTATTTTGCAGCTGGTAAAAAAAAAACAATGAAACACTGAGTGCAATGGTATAATCAGTAGAAGTTATGTGAAGATCCTGTTACCAAGCTCGAGGTTAGCGGGCCCTTGAGTTGGAGAGACAAAGAGTCTGTTTAAACCAACAGACAAAAGGAGGGAAAGTGCAGACATGTTGTCTCCACCTTGCCCCTTCCCTGAGCTCTACTCCCAAATGGACTGGCAGGGTGGACTTGATGGGTGAATGGCCTTATTCCGCTCCAATGTCTTAGGGTCATATTTTGGCTGAGTTGAGTAATTCCTGGGGTAGGGAGTGGAGTTGCCTTCCATAGTAGCAGTATATACATGCTGAATCACAATGGAACATCCCATAAGGTCTCTCTGGTTTCCATCTGACTTCAGTTGAAAGATGTTAATTTACTCGCAAGCTCCCCATGCTTCAGTCAGCTCCTGAATAGCTAGAACATTTTATACATTTAACTGGCATTCTGTGAAAATGCAACTGCATTTAAAGCAAGGTTTATTTTATTGATGGCACCCTTTGCCATCATTTCAGGGCATAGGCAGGGTGGGATTGGGGTTAATAGACTCTCCTCCTGCACCCCTGCCCCCCACTCCCAGATCCATGCATCTTTCAACCCGTGAGGGAATATTGGGCTACTGCAGAATATTATATCAATTCTTTACTAAAATTGACAAGTCAGTTGGACCCAGTACTGCAGGGTCTCTTGTTGACAGGAATTTTGTACAAGAACAATTCTGCCTCAGCCATGCTGTTGCATTACTTAACTGCAATCCAGGTACAATCACACTGGGACCCAGTTCTTTGAGATAAAGAAGAATCGCCCTTTAACTGGGTAAGTATCATTGATCTGCACAGCCACTTGGCATTCTGTGAAAATGCAACTGCATTGAAAGCAACTGCATTTAAAGCAAGGTTTATTGTTGCAACAAACTTCTTCAAGCAACCAACTTTAAACCGCCTTTATAATGAACCCATTTGAGCCAGCTGTAAGTTTCTCCACCCTGAACATTGAATTTGCACAAAGCAGCAAAACGGTATTTTAGAAATCAGGATGGAATGTCCTACACACTGTGCAGAGGACGGGCTGGAACAGGAGGTGTTACAACTGAGCAGGGATTGGCATGTGACAAGCCCTCGAAGATGAAGTCCTGCCACACAGTTTTTCAGTTATGACTCAGAACACTCAATAGAGGTGGGGTGCACGAGAGCGCTATGTAAGTGAGCACCAGAGGGATAACTGCCCATCAACAGCAAGGTTAACAACATTAACGTTATAAATGAGTCACAATAGCTCAAACGACGATCTTTGAATCCTGTCTCCATCTTCATTTGGTTCCTTGTATTCCTCCCTATTCCTGTTAATGGGGAAGGAATTGAAACAGGAGCTAATCGATTCAATACCATCTATAGACACAGCCTTAACTTCAAGTCTGGAAAATTACTGGGAATGTCCAAGGAAAGTGATCAAAGTTTGGCAGGTTGTTGTAAAATGCTCAGATGCCTCACTAATGTCAAGGGTCCTTCTGGGTTGAGCACATATGCAGTGAGGTTTCCATACAGAACAGACATGCTTCATTAGGAGGCAGTGGAAGAGGTCAGTCAGGGCCTTGAATGGGAATTCAACACACTCTTAAGGGAAAAGAATTTGCATGACAACAGAGAAAGAGCAGCAAAGAAGGGTTGAAACGTTCCCTCCCAACACGTGGCCCTTGAGCGTCCTTTGTGTCAGAATGAATAACCTGGACTGCTACGTCGATTTTCTCGTCTTTTGTTAGGAGAGAGACAAGTCTGAGAGTTTGCTGTAAAAGCAGAAGAGCAGAGGCATTTGGAGCTGCGAGTCAAGAGAAAACGACAAATGGGCTCATCTAATTATGAGCTAATTAACAATATATTATCTTCTAAAGCTTTTGTTTCTTACAGCCTAATGGATCTTGCAAAAGAAATGATTCGAGAATCTCTGCCAATAAAGTGCTTGGAAGCAGTGATATTAGGGATGTATCCTTTTTATTTTATGGACATACTTGGAAAACAGGCTGCTGTATACTGGAACTTGCTGGTCTTTCCCAGGCAGAATGATCTCATGCATGCAAACACCCCAAGTAGGACTCAGCTGGGTGTCTATTTGTTAGTCTACTGCCTCAGTCAAGTCCGCTTCTCAAGTCCCACAGTTCACCTCTGCTTACAAAGTAACTATCTACCCCAGCCTTAAAAAAATTTCCAGATATGGCGGCATCAACACTCCTTTGAGAAGGAGACTTACAACTCATCTTTGTCTAAAAGTGGGTGACCAGTCCTTTAAACAGTGACCCAAGTCCATAGCTCCCTGAGAATGGCCATGCAAGTTGATAGGATGGTAAGGAAGGCTTACTTTCACTGGGGCACTGAGTAAGGAAGGCTAGTTAGGGCTGTACTGTAGGCAGTAAAATATTGATTAGGCTGCACTTGGAGAATTGCGTGCAATTCTGATTCCTCCATTGCAGGAAGAATGTGGAGGCTTTGGAAAGGGTCCAGAGATTTATGAGGATGGTGGCTGGATTAGAGGGAATGAGCTAATAGGGAGAGGTTGGATAAACTCGGGATGTTTTCTCTGGAGTGTCAGAGTCTGAGGGGAGACCTGATAGGTTTATAAAATTATGAGTGGGATTGATAGGGTGAACGGTTAGAATCTTTTCCCCAGGGAAAAAATGTCCCGCATTTAAGGTGGGGGTGGGGGGGGGGGATTTTAAAGGAGATGTGTGAGGGAACATTTTTATACAGAGAATGCTGGATGCCTGGAGTGGAGGAAGCAGGTACAATAGGAGTGTCTTCCAGATAGACCCGGATATGCAGGGAGTGGAGTAATATGGATCATGTGGAAGACATCTAACTTAATTTGGCATCCGGTTTGGCACAGTTATCACAGGCCCATGTTCCTGGTCTTTGATCCCTGGTTCCAGGTTCTCCCAGAAAATTCCAATGGATTCAAGCCTAGTCTGTCCAACCTTGTTCATTTCCAGGTTTTAAAATAATGAACCTTCTCTGAAATCTTCCGTTATAGGGAGCCCAACACCGTACTCAGTAATCCAGGTGTGATCTCACCAGTGCCCTCTATAACTGAAGCATAATTTTCCTTTAATTTCCCTCAGCAATCAACAATAACATTGTTAGCTTTCCTCATTCATTCATGCAGCTGCTCACTCTCCTTTTGTAATTCATGAAGAAGGATCCCTGGTTCCTCCTGGTCTCAGTTCTTCAATCTCTCACCCTTTGTTTCTTTATTTTCCTGCCCAAATCTTTTCCCATATTATATTTCTGTAAACCTCTCTGTCCATTTGTAGCCTCCTGATGTCCTCTTCACAATTTACATATGGAGAGATAAAATGAAATCTTATTGACAAATCAGATAAACATTTGATCACAGCTCACAATTTAAAGACCCGCTGGGAATGTTGGAGAACTGGTTAGCCATTAGGAAGATGAATAACTAGTTCATAATTTCAATGTTTGGAGCGTTGGAAAATAAAGTAACTTTGGATCATTGTTGACAGTAGAAAGGAGGGCAGGAATTTCCATAGACAGACGGGTTTTGGAGTTACATTTGCTCAACAAACGCTCTCAGCTGCTTCAGGCAAAGCCTGCACTCATCCTGTGACTACGTACATCCCTTCCACATCCCAAACACGTGCAGCTGTGGAAGATAAATGGCTACTGTATGTTATTCTTGGGGTGTGAGTGGGTGGTAGTGGGGAGGAGAGAGTTGTTGGGAATCTGGGCAGAATAAAACAGGCTCAATGCAGGTTTAGTGAATGGGTGATTAATGGTCATCATGGACTCAGTGAAATGAATGGCCTGCTTCTGGGATGGATGACTCCAGGACTTACTTCCAGAAAGCATCAGGGGATAGATGTGGCCACAGGCCTCAGGCAGAACCTCTGATGGTGGGCAGAATGAAACATGCTCCTTCCATTCCAACACTGGCTGGGAGAGGGGAACCGAGTCAGATTCCATGTTGGAGAAAGCTGGTCAGCTTCTTCCACCTGCTACGGTGTTAATTCCCCATTCTGATCCCGTTTCCTTGCCCACACTCCCTGGTCATCCCTTCTCAGTGGTGGCTGCATGCAGACGGTCCTGGTCATAGATGTTGTCCCTGTGCTGAAACTGCCCCAGTCACCCGATGGTGTGATTTTCCTTCATGTGTGTGTTCAGTTACCTCACCAACAACATGCCCGGTGTAGAGAGATTCCCTATCAGTTTCAAAACTCAGTTCTCAGGGAACCACTTCCGCCACATAGTGCTGGGGATCCACCATGCCGGGCGCTTTGGTACACTGGGCATGAGCCGGCGTGAGGACCTCATGTTCAAACCCCCCGTGTGCAGGACTTTGCTTGACCTCATCCTAGAGTTTGAGGCCTCCTACAGGAAGTGCTGGCACACGCTGAAGAAGGTCAAGATTGGCCAGTACGTGTCCCACGACCCTCACAGTGTGGAGCAGGTGGAGTGGAAGCACTCAGTTCTGGACGTGGAGAAGCTGAGCCGGGAAGAGCTGCGCAAGGAGCTGGAGCGACACACCCGGGATATGCGGCTGAAGGCAAGGCCTGGGGCCATTCTCTTAACCTGTTACAGGAATCTGAGCCTTGCCACCAAGGCCAGTGTAACACCTGAGCCGAGTTGCCTCTGGCTTCAGGGAGTGATGCACAAGGGCTGAGAATCTGTCCAGTATTTAACAGCTGATGATTAGTTCCCCTGCAAGAGCAAAGGTTTTAAACCATTGGGTGAATATGTTTGGTGCTTCTGGACAGAGACACGAGAGAGGTGGTCAATTTTCCCTGGGAGAGTTAAGCCCAGCATCTCCACCTGAAACAGCTGGCAGGCTGTGGTGGGGTGGGTTTGGGGGGCACTCACTAGAAAGGTGATAAGCTTGTTTCCTTCCCTGACCCACTGCAGGTTGTGAAGGGAGCAGCCATGCCCTCGTCCCCAACTCCTGAGAGGAAGAAGGACACGTCATCACCCCAGCGCAGCCAGTCAAGCCCGCATCGCAGGAATGGCCGCAGTGAGAGAAGGTAGGAGCTGCAACATGGGTGTTGGGATGAGTCTCCTCAATTCCCCCATTAACTGCTCTGTAATAACCCACCAACCTGTTTCATCAGATGTACATTATCTGGTGATCTAAAGATATCCTCAAACTCACCTTTAGACATGTCCTGTGGTCTGATCTCCAGGTTCAATACTTGGTGAAGAGTCCTATGTTTATCTGAGAGACATTCCCACAGAACACTACAGCACAGAAACAAGCCCTTCGGCCCATAAAGTCTGTGTCAAACGATTATTCCACCTAGTTCCATTGACCGGACCATAGCCCTCCATACCCCTCCCATCCATGTACCTGTCCAATTTTAAGGGTTTAAATCAAATCCATCTTTACTAGCAGCTCATTTAGATCATATCAGATACTATGTGTTGTCATTAATAAAACAGAAATGTCAGATTACACTTTGTCTCTGATCACAGAATTTAAAAATAATACACCATCGGCTCCTTTAACAGGCCGTTTAAAGCCTGTAGGGGCCATTGGTAGTAGGACTGGGCAGTAGGACCCTGCGGAGGAACGCTGTGTCTCCGCTCTCCACTCTCCCCGGGTCCGCACTAGGGGCAGTGCTGCCATTTTCTTTTCCATGCTCTGACCACCCTCTGAGTGAAGAGGTTCCCCCAAATGTTCTCCTTAATTGTTTCACCTTTCACCCTTAAACCATGTCCTCTAGTTGTTACATCACCCAACCTCAGAGGAAAAGCATTTACCCTATTTATACCCCTCAATGAAATCTCCCCTGATTCTTCAATGTACCAGGAAATAAAGTCCTAACCTGTTTAACCTTTCTCTGCAACTCAGCTCCTCAAGTTCAGGCAACATCCTTGTAAATTTTCTCTGCACTCTTTCCATCTTATTGATATCTTTCCTGCAGAGAGGTAAGACAATTCTCCAAATTTGGCCTCATCAGTGTCTTACACAACTTCAACATAGCGTCCCAGCTCTTGTCCTCAATCCTTGATTAATGAGGGCCAGTGTGCCAAAAAGCTTCTCTTGAGTTCCACAAATGTGCTGCCTGCTTTTAGAACCACTCAGTATCAGAGCATGAGAGATCAGCGCAGACACTCCTTACTCAGAGGTGACTAATCCTGAAGAGTGTCACATACTGACAGTCATTCTTTTAAACTAATCCATTGCTCGATGCTTAAACAACCCAGTCTCCCATTGAATCTTCCCCCTCTCACCTCGGTTCCATCTGGTCTCTCTACACCACCTTCTGACCTTCTCTTATCGGAACCAGCATAGGCAGCTTTTGTCTCAGATCGCCCCCTCCACCGCCCTCCTGTGTGACTCATCTTCCTCTGTCTGACCCCTTGGCTTATCTTGCTTCTCCATCCCTTTGTCTGGCATCTGCCAATCTACAGCCTCTGTCCATCATGTTCCACCTCTGCCTGCCCAACATGGGGCCCCTGTCCCAGCCTTCCCATCCTGTCCTCTTTACACTAGCTTTGTTTAAACTGTAAGATAATAAGATACAAGAGCAGAATTAGGCCATTTTCTCCCATCAAGTCTGCTCTGCTATCAAATCGTAGCTGAGTATTTTTTCAGTAAACCCATTCTTCTGCCTTCTCCTCAGAACATTTGCCACTCTCCTCCCTTACTAATCAAGCTCTGCTGAAGAAATTTCTTCTCATCTCTGTTCTAAAGGGATATTCTTTTATTTTAGGGGTGTACCCTCTGGTCCCAGACTCTCCCACTGATGGAAAAATCTTCTCCATGTCCATTCTATCCAATCCTTTCAATCCCCTTTCATTCTTCTAATCTCCAGCGAGTGCAGGCCCAGGATCATTCTTGTAAACCTCTTCTAGACCCTCTCCAACACCAGCACATCCTTCCTCAGACATGGGGCCCAAATCTGTTCGTAATACTCCTTATGTGGCTTGGCCCATGCCTTAAAAAGCCTCAGCATTCCATCTTTGTTTTTATATTCTAGATGCTGTTATAAATTTACATATCCTTCCTCACTGTCCACTACACTAGTACATTTCATGTCACCTCAAATGTATTAATCATTTTAACTTCACTGACATCCAAATTGTCAATCTAGATGACTAACAGCAGTGGACCCAGTACTGACTCCTGTGGCTCCCCACTGGTCACAGGCCTCCAATCAGAAAAACATCTCTCCACTACTCCCCTTGGATCCCATGTGATTTAACCTTCCAGACATGAGGGACCTTGTCAAACGCCTTAGAAAAATCCATATCTACAACATCCACTTCCCTGCCCTCATCAACCTTCCTGGATAAAACATCAGACTTGTGAGGCACTGAGACCAAGGATGATGCAAATATCTCAGCAATTTCTTCCCCAGCCTCCCACAAGCAGCAAGGTTGCAATAATAATATTGCCATATCCAGAAGTATAATACACAAATACATCAAAATTCCTACTTCCTGCAGCCAAGAAGGGATGCAGGATTCACCAACAACAATACGATGTATTAATTACCCCAGTACGGAAAGCAATAAGTATAAAGGATAGTTAGATAAATAAATATTCACAGTGCAGGAAAGAAAAGTGATGTTTCAGTAAAGGTGGTCCCGGAGTAGTTAATGAGGACGTTCAAGTAAAAGGCAGTTGACCTCTCGGGCCTGAGCTCTGCCTTTTGCTTTCTGTGGATGCTGCATGACCTGCTGAGTTTCTCCTGCACTTTGTTGAAATAGTGCCACTCTTCTGCAGTAATTCAACAATTCTGCCTTCCTTCGATGTCAGTGGCTCTCCCTTGCCCTCGGTGAGGTACTAAATGAGAGCATCTGAAGAGTTTCCCTGCAGGAATGATCATCCAGTGCAATCTCCCACCTCCTGCCGGCAGACACACTACTTGTCATTTTGATAGGTGTATTTTGCACCTCTTATTAAATCTGAGCAGTATTGATTCCTGCTCCACACTGTAACATGTATTTGACACCTTTGCTCAGTTAGGAATTGTGAACGAGTTCCTTGTTTGTTTTCCAGATCTTCAGGAGAGAAGAAAACTACAGAACAAAAGGGCCTGCATGATGTGGGCTACCAGATCCGTGTGTGAGCTTTCTACTCTGGGATTCGTGTTTGACTACACTGTGCATTGATGTCCACTCTCTCCTGTGTGCATTAACCTGTTAAGAACAAAGGATGCGATTTAGTATTTCAACGTAGCAGCTAACAGTATTAAACCAACTGTAACTTTTTACATTTTTATTTAATTGTTTTCTAATCTTCAAAGAAAGGCTTTTCAGTCAAAGAACAGATACTTGGATAGAAACTGTTCGGTTTGACTGTAAACTGAGGGGTGACAATTTTTAATTAACGATCCCCAATTCCTGTGGGGATGTTACAGATCCTCATTTAGATGTTGCCGATCTCAGAGACTCTTTTTAGATCTCGAGAAGGAACAGGGAATGCTGAGCCATACTGGCAGGCAGGCGAGGCCCCCAACTTTATTACAAGTGCTCTGAGTTAGCCAATTGTAACCAGGGCTATGGTTTCATTAGCCCAGACAAGGAAAACTTAGCAAGGTTTCTAATGTTCACTGTCCAGTGGGGAATTAGTATGCCATATTTGGCATACTAAAGGAAATTTTGTGTAATATTACATTGTCCATTTCATTACATGACAACAAAAGAATCTTAAATCTTGAAGAGGCCTAATAGGGAAAGTGGATGAACTTAGGGTTAGATAAGTATAGAACAGTGGGATGTTGTAACTAGAACGGAGACATGGTTGAAAGGAGACCAGGACTGGAGCTCGATGTTCTTGGTACTGTAGTTACAGGTATAAGGGGAACAGTGGGAAGAGAGGTGAGGGGGTTGCAATATTAGTCAAATACCACAGTCATCTTTTAAGAGGAAGTTGCTGGAGAACATTCATATGGTATAAATCAGGAAATGAAAAGGAATGGTGGATACTGCAGGCTACCAGGATACACCAGGGAGATACAAGATCAAATATGTCAAGAGATTGGTGATGGTTGCAAAAATAGCAAAGTTGGTATTGTTGGTGATTTCATCTTCCCCGGCATTGGGGGGGAATTGGATGAGGTGAACTTTGTTAAATGTGTCCAAGAGAGCTTTCTCCACAATATGTGGACAGGCCAACTGGGGATGGGCAATATTAGTCCTTGCACTGGCTAGTGAAACTGGTCAGGTAACTGAGGTAGGTAGAGAACACTTTGGGGCCAGTGACCACAGTTCTAGCAGCTTTAAGATAGTTATGGAAAAAGATAACACATTAGAATCCTCAGTTGGGGCAAGGCCAATTTCATCATGGTTGAACTGGATGAAAATGTTAGTGGGGAGGGTTTGAAGAGTATGATAGGAAGGTCCAGGACAAACGTGTTTTCAATCAGGTAAAGGGCAGGAATGGCAAGGTAAAGGAACCGTGGTTAACAAGGGCGAAAGGGCAGGATCAGAGAGAACAACAGATAGAGGAGAATAAGAAAGAGTAGGAGCATGGTGAAGATGGAAATAAGCTGGCTGTGTAAGAGAAAATACAAAATTATTTTATATATAGGAAGAACAAAGATCAGGAAGGGCGTCGATGAGTAGCGCTGAAGGAGATGGGGAAGGTTGTAAATGAATATTTTGTGAATATGTTTACTGTGGAGCAGGGTAAGCAGGAGTGGGAGGTAACTAAAGATAGCCAAGGGCATGTCTGCATCAGTAGTGAAGATGTGTTAGTTGTCTTAGATTATATCAAGGGGGATAAATCTCCAGCTCAAGACCAGGTGCACGCTAGAACATTTTGGGAAGGAAGGAACAAAATTGTTGGGGCCTCTACAAAGGTTTTTAACTCCTTGCTGAAGTTCCAGAGGACTGGAGGATGGCAAATGGAGTGCCGTGGTTTAAAAAGGGTCGTAGGAATATTCCTGGTAACTACAGACCTGTTAGTCTGACATCAGAAGTAGGGAAACTGCTGGAGGGGATTCTGAGATTTGGATGGCCAAAGGAAAATTCGTGCATGGGAAATCACGTGTTTCAAACCTGATCAAAGGTGACAAAGGGTAGATGAGGGCAAGTAAGTTGATGTTATTTATATGGATTTTAGTCAAGCATTTGATAAGGTGCCACATGGAAAGTTAGGGCACATGGGATAGAAGGCCAATGAGATAACTGGATAAAAAATTGGCTCCGTGATAGGAGTCAGAGAGTGGATGTAGAGGGCCATGACCTGTGGAGTGCCTCAGGGTTCAGTACTGGGACTCTTGATTTTTGTAATATACACAAGGATATTTGTGACAAGGTAAGTAAGTATCCTGATGACTGTTCTATGGTGTAGAGTTACCTGGGTTTACATAGGATCTGGACCAGATGAGGAGCTGGCCTGAGGAATGGCAGATGCAGATTTGCTTGGAGAAGAGCTGAATTTGGGTAAAATGGAACCAGCGCAGGACCATAAAGAGCATTGTGGAGCAGAGGGACGGAGGGGTGCAGGTACAGAGTGTTTAAAAAGTAGCAGGAAAGGGAGGTGTTTGTTTAAATCTTGCCAGCGTCACGAGCTGGGGAAGGTCAGAACGAGAAGATAGTATAGAGAAATGAGTGGCTGGAGATGGTGCAGGTTCTTGGATCATTGGAACTCCTTGGGGAAGGAGTGACCTGTACAAATTGGACAGGTTGCACCTGAGCTGGAGGGGAACCAATATCCTGGCAGAGAATTTGCTAATGCCATTGGGGGGTGGTGTGTTTAAACTAGATTGGCAGGGCAGTAGGAACCAGAGGGAAGAGGAAGAGGTGGTTGGTGCACGTTGGGACGGCTGGTAGGGAGGTTGTGTGAAGGGCAGGCAGAGAGGGCAACATTGCAGCCAGTGGGACGCGTTGCAATGCAACAGGAACAGAGTCAATGTAACAAATACAGGGCTAAAGGTTTTATATTTAAATGTACGCAGCATGAGGAATAAAGGAGGTGATCGTGTAGTACGGCTACACATCGGCAGGTATGCTGTGGCCATCACGGAGTCATGGCTAAAGGATGGATGTTATTGGGAGCTGAATGTCCCACGATACACAGGGTATCGAAGACAGGCAGGTAGGCGGAGGGGGTGGTCTGGCTCTGTTGGTAAGGAACATTACATCATTGGAAAGAGGTGACATTGGATCAGAAGATATAGAATCATTGTGGGTGAGTTAAGAAATGGTGAGGGTTGGCTGTTCTCTACAGACCTCCAAACAGTGGCCGAGATGTGGAATTGCCACAGCGAAGAGAAAAGGTGTGTCGGAAGGGCAATGTTGTGGTCGTCATGGGGGATTTTAACATGCAAGTAGATTTAGAAAACCAGATTGGGGATGGATCTCAAGAGAGAGAATTTGTAGAAAGCCTACGAGACTTTTTAAGAACAGCTCGTTGACGAGCCCTCGAGGGGATTGGCTGCACTGGACTGGGTTTTGTGTAATGCACCAGAGGTGATTCGAGAGCTGGGAGTAAAGGAACCGTGAGGGGCAGTGATCACAATAGGATAAAGTTCAATTTGAGATGTAACTTGGAGAAACTAAAGTCAGATGGGTCAGTATTTCAGTGGAGTGAAGGGAATTACAGCGGCACGAGAGAATAACTGGCCAAAGTAGATGGGAAGGGGGCAGAGCAGCAGTGGGTGGAGTTTCTGTAAGAAATGGGGAAGGTGCAGGAGAAATACAGACAAAAAAGAGGAGATATTCGAATGGAAAAACGTCACCACTGTGGCTGAGGAGGGATAACGCCAACGTGAAGAATAGAGGGCGAACAAGGAAGCAGAAATGAGTGGGAAGGAGGAGGACGGGGAAACTGCAGAAAACATATAGAAGTTGACTAAGAACTCATAAGGAGGGAAAAGATGAAGTATGAAAGTGAGCAGCAAATAATGTCAAAGGTCACGTAGGGGGCTGAGTGGGAAAATGGAGGGGCAGACTTGATGGGCTGAATGGCCTATTTTGACTCTAACTATGGTTAATTAAAAGGAACCTGAGAGGCCAATGTTTCCAAACACAGAGTGGTACATCTGTGAAATGAGCAAATGATGGCGGGGGTACAATTAGGACATATGGACGGGTACACAGAGAGGGTTAGAGGGATATCAGGTAAATGGTGCAAGCTCAGATGGGCAAGTTGGTCAGCATAGGTGTTCCGCTCCATGCCTCGATCACCAGCCTCACCGCAAGATGCCCTTTCTTCAACAGGGCAATCTACAAACTGCCTGGACACACTCAGCAAATTCTGCCCTATTTAATCCCCATATGAGAATCCCACGCAGTATCAATGAAGTTAAAATAACCTACTAATTCCACATTTATCTGTGACCTCCGCCAAGGATACAATCCCATCAGAGTGACCACCTCTTTATTTCCACCTTCTACCCATCCCACCTCCCCAAATGTACTGCCATGATATTCCCCCCCCCCCCCCCCCCCCAATCATTAGTACATCTCCTCCTCTTCCCCACCCCTGTCCTGTCACACTGGAGGCATCTGTACCCCAGAACACTGAGCTGCCCATCTCTCAGTCATGCTTCTGTGGGCTATAATCTTGCTATCCCAGATATTTCTAGAACAGCCATTTCCCCAATGTTTGGTCTTGTAATCGAAGCTCTCTGATAGAATCCCATCTGGGGGTGGCCAAACCTTGGTTCGCAAGCCACATGTGGCTCTTTGACATATAATATGCAGCTCACAGAGGTCCCTATGCCTAGGCCCCGCCCACCAGCCCAAATGAGCTCCTGACACCCCAAATGACACAGGCATTCACCACGGTCAAAAGTAGTAAAATTTACCCTCAAAATTGGTCCATAAAACTTGACTATTACGCAAGTAGATACTGTACGTGTATTTTAGTAACAGTTTAAAAACTACACACACAAATAAATATTATTATGCACATGTATTTCTTAATATTTATACAAGTTTTGTAACAAAATGTGCAGGTGAGAGTAAAAACATGTATGTAATATCTTTTCCATGTCTTGCAGTTCTCAAACATCTGAAGTTATCATATGTGGCTCTTATGTTGAACAAGTTTGGCTGGCCCTGATCTAACCTTTGCAGTTACTGAGACCTTCTCAGGAACTGAAACCCCAATAAACTAGAAGCCAGTCAAAGCAGGTCCCAGGAGTCTAACCCCTGGGACAATGCCGTTTATAAATGCCAAAACTGATATGAACCAGGATCTGGTTCAATGCAGACATAAAGCACGGTAACAGGCCCTTCTGGCCCACAAGCCCATGCTGCCCAATTAACTGCCAACCCCCGGTACATTTTGAATGGTGGGAGGAGACCAGAGCCCCCAGAGGAAACCCATGCAGACACAAGGCAGAACATACAAACTCCTTACAGAGTTTGTGGATTCTTCCAGTGTTCAGCTGCTTTTCCCAGCGCAGTTCGGTCGGTGCTGGTTTGCGGAGATACTCAGGTTAACCTGAGTGGTCTGCGCAAGTTCTCTGGTGTGGAAGAGTGGAGGTCAGCTGGCCTTGTAACATCAGGGTCAGTGATGCGAGCCCAGGTACGGAGGCTGTGGAGCCATGCTGAATGATGGAGTGGATCCAGGTCTGAAACAATCACATTGAATGACAGGAGAGGTTGGAGCCCAGGTCCCAAGTTCAACTGACACATTGGACTTGTTTCTGACACACTGGTCCAAATAAACGGGTTCCTTTGCCAAGGTTTGGAGCGGACTGGTGAGATAGGCACACACATTGACTGAGGTGCCAGAGCTGCCACGTTGGGAACAATACCAGCCTGATTCAGAGGGTGTTGCACTGTCACATTGCCTGAGGTATAAAGTAGATGCTGGGATGGAAAAAAGCCCATTGGCAAAAGGGAGGCAGTGATGTGTCTCACTGAGCCTCTGGGGTGGGAAGGTTGCTGTCCATCACTGCCACCGTGAGGTGTGACGAGGCTTGAACTGAATCTGTCGCGCTGGCCACACTGATGCCAACCTGTGTTCAGTACATGCCCCCAAGGTTTCTACATTCACATGCGACGCCAGCCGAATTTTGATGAATGGATTGTATTTTCCATTTATTGGCAAAAGGGAGGCAGTGATGTGTCTCACTGAGCCTCTGGGGTGGGAAGGTTGCTGTCCATCACTGCCACCGTGAGGTGTGACGAGGCTTGAACTGAATCTGTCGCGCTGGCCACACTGATGCCAACCTGTGTTCAGTACATGCCCCCAAGGTTTCTACATTCACATGCGACGCCAGCCGAATTTTGATGAATGGATTGTATTTTCCATTTCTAATTTGTATGATTGAAGTGTACAGAATAAATACCAGACCAATGCTCTGGTGCCTTGCACTGTCCTGGAGTATGACAGACAACCTCGTGTCCTTATCAATGCAGGATTGATAAGCAGGATGGATCAGTTACAGGAAGAGGTATGGAAGGCTAGTCTGGAATGAGGTAGACTATTAATTCAGCACAGGTTAGATGGGCTGAAGGGCCTGTTTCTGTGCTGACTTGTTCTAATGATAATTCTATGCCCAGATGGAGATGAGAATAATAAGAGTTCGATCTCACAGAAAATGCAGGATATGTCTCTATTGTAGCTCATCATGTGGAGGTTACAGGCTCTGACCTACCTCCTGTCCGAATCACTAGTGTGGTCTGTAAGATGGCCATGGAAGGTTGGGCCGAAAGGTCTGTTTCCGTAACTCAGAAAATCCCTGTCAAATCAATCCCAGTGATTGTCGTTCCATTTTTAAATCAAATGCTCACTCCTTTGTCTCGTTTACTACAGGGATCCAGTGTTCAGGCTCTAAATTTTGCTTTCCTTATTCCCCAGAGTAATTTCTCTACAATGCTGCCCGTTTCTCTTGACTTATGCTCCTTTCCTGCATCAACACTCGGGTTCTCATTTGCTGGATACTAATTTGTTTTTCACGTTTTCGATTTAATATTACACCTTAATTAATACTGTCCTTAATTTGATTTGATACTGAATTCATTATGACTCTGGCTGAGTTTCTCCAGCACCATTTAGAATTTAGATTTTCACATAGTTGGGGTAATTAAGGGATACAGGGAAAAGGTGGCGCTGAGTTATGATCACCTGGGGCTAGAAGAGGATTGATGGGCCGAATAAGCCACACCCCCTGCTATCCACACTCCCACTATTCTCTGTTGATCTCTTGTATCAAGACCCTCTCCCCCCCCCCCCGGTAAAAGCACGAGGCCCCAGCGAGGATCGAACTCGCGACCCCTGGTTTACAAGACCAGTGCTCTAACCACTGAGCTATGGAGCCACACTGCTGAGCGCCGCCGCTCTCCGCCCTAACACATTCCTCCCCGCCGCTCGGTCTCGCTCTATGGCCGCTCGCTGCGCGCTCCCACGCCATTCATCCACGGGCTCCCGCATTCACCGCCACGGAGGGGGGCACCGCTGCGGCGCGGCCGCCAGAGGGCGCAGCACTACATGCCCAACAGAGGCCACACTCCTCACCGCCAGCAGAGGGGCCACCCCACCACACTCGTCTCCGCAGGGTTCCGCCGCCCGGTTCTGATGCTGACGGCTCAATGCAGCCTTCAAAACGGCCTGTGTCCATGGTATTTTTAAATGAAATGCCACAACCAGATGACAGCACCTGTGCTGCAGCGGCCTTGAGGGGTTGCAGACCAGAGAGGCGCAGTGGACTGGCTCATGGCACCCATAAAAGGAGCAGAGACCCCTCCCTCGTTTCATCGCCACTTGCTGCCATTTTTCACACCTCGATGACGGGCTCAAGCCCAAAACATCGGGTTGACCTGCTGAACTTCTCTAGCATTTTGTGGTTTTACTTTGAATGTTTTAAGGCAGGCAAAAGAGTTTTGTGTAATATTACACATTCTGTATTATTCCACACTCCCACTATTCTCTGTGGCCCCTAAACTTTTCTTCCTTAACCCATTATTACAAGGTCCCGTTTTAGTAAAAATGGGATTATCACTAAGGATAGTATAGGACAGGAGGGACTGAATGCTCACAGAAAACATTAAACATTTCACACATCACATAGAAGATAGGAGCAGGAGTAGGCCCTTCGAGCCTGCTCCGCCATTCAACGAGATCATGGCTGATCTTAAAGTTCAGTACCCCGTCCCCGCCTTCTCTCCGTAACCTTTAATACCCTTATACTGAAGAAATAGATCTAATTCCCTCTTAAATAGATTGAATGAACCTGCCTCTACTGCCCTCTGTGGCAATGAATTCCACAGATTCATCACCCGCTGGGTCAAGAAATTCCTCCTCATCTCGGTCCTAAATGGTTTGCCTATTATCCTCGAACCATGGCCCCGGGTTCTGGACTCCCCCACTATTGGAAACATCCCATCTGCATCCATTCTGTCCAGTCCTGCCAGAATTTTATAGGTCTCTATGAGATCCCCTCTCAATCTTCTAAACTCCAGCGAGTACAATCCCAATTTGCGCAATCTTTCCTCCTAAGTCATTCCTGCCATTCCAGGTATCAGCCTGGTGAATCACCTCTGCACTCCCTCCATTGCAAGAACATCCTTCCTTAGATAAGGTGACCAAAACTGCCCAGCAACAAGTGGAGGAAGTGAGGGAAGGCTTGTTCCAGATTCAATACATTTGCAGATACATTGTGATTTTGCAGGGGAGAACCGTTCTGATGCAGGAGAGGAAACAGCTGTTTGCAGCAGCTCTTGCAGCTAGACATTCTGTGGGATCAGAGCAAAGTCAGCTCTGTGAATGACTGGGCCTTTTCTGGTGGATTGACCTGTGCCAGGAAGGTCTCTTTGGAAACCAAGTGCTTCATTTTGATTGTGACTAACAGTGGAGGTCACTTGGAGAGACCAGTGCAGGGACTTGGAAGCTTTGTGAACACCACCCAGTTTGAGTCTTGCCTTCAGAAGGACCACGAGTGTTATGACCACAGCTTGTGGGGATGGACATTTCTTCAAAGAGGAGAATTTGAGAGTCTGTAGCAGCTCCAACTCCAGTCTTCCCATCAGTTCAACATTAATTCTGGGCATCAAATTTCAAAGGCCTGCGCTTCAACACTGAATTTGGAAGACTGAACTTTGAAGTAACTTTCTAGATTTTGGCCTGGACTCTAATGGTTTGGGTAACACACACAATTTAAACACTGTCTGCTTCATTGTCCATTGCTGCTCATTATATTAACGCCAGTTTAATGCCATCCTTTACAGTCTTTTACCCCAAACGTGGCGAACATGTTAAAGACATGATATAGATTGGTCTGAAAACACCAAAAACTGTATGCGTCAAATGACATAGGGTTTTGGTCCTCAACAGGGTCAGCTGGAAACAGGGGGGGGGGGGGGTGGTGAAGAGAGAGAAATGCTGTAAAACATCAGTTTGCTATAAAAGGTCCCTAAAGCTAGTCACTGATACAGAACTGCAACTAGGAAAGTGGGATTGAAGCCAATCCCCAGAATGGTATGATCCATTTAAGACAGGGATCTATGGTTCAACAGAGAATTTCCCGTGGGTCAAGGTCACCCTTGGCCGACCAGACCTCGTCCTCTGATTAGTTACCCACTTTCTCTCTCTCCCCTCTTCTTCTTCCACCCTGCACACAACCACCCCTCCCCCCCTCCCCACAAGAGTCAGGGAGTGTTTCCAGGGTGGACAATGGAAGAGGGACTTCGTATGGAACTTCCAAGGTCCCCCGAACCAGAGCTTGCAGGAATCTCGACAGATGCCAGAGCCTTTACCATGGAAAACTTTCCAGTGACTGCCTGGATTGTTTATTGCCCGTGGCCGAAGGGGCCCGTGGCCGAAGGGGCCCGTGGCCGAAGGGGCCCGTGGCCGAAGGGGCCCGTGGCCGAAGGGGCCCGTGGCCGAAGGGGCCCGTGGCCGAAGGGGCCCGTGGCCGAAGGGGCCCGTGGCCGAAGGGGCCCGTGGCCGAAGGGGCCCGTGGCCGAAGGGGCCCGTGGCCGAAGGGGCCCGTGGCCGAAGGGGCCCGTGGCCGAAGGGGCCCGTGGCCGAAGGGGCCCGTGGCCGAAGGGGCCCGTGGCCGAAGGGGCCCGTGGCCGAAGGGGCCCGTGGCCGAAGGGGCCCGTGGCCGAAGGGGCCCGTGGCCGAAGGGGCCCGTGGCCGAAGGGGCCCGTGGCCGAAGGGGCCCGTGGCCGAAGGGGCCCGTGGCCGAAGGGGCCCGTGGCCGAAGGGGCCCGTGGCCGAAGGGGCCCGTGGCCGAAGGGGCCCGTGGCCGAAGGGGCCCGTGGCCGAAGGGGCCCGTGGCCGAAGGGGCCCGTGGCCGAAGGGGCCCGTGGCCGAAGGGGCCCGTGGCCGAAGGGGCCCGTGGCCGAAGGGGCCCGTGGCCGAAGGGGCCCGTGGCCGAAGGGGCCCGTGGCCGAAGGGGCCCGTGGCCGAAGGGGCCCGTGGCCGAAGGGGCCCGTGGCCGAAGGGGCCCGTGGCCGAAGGGGCCCGTGGCCGAAGGGGCCCGTGGCCGAAGGGGCCCGTGGCCGAAGGGGCCCGTGGCCGAAGGGGCCCGTGGCCGAAGGGGCCCGTGGCCGAAGGGGCCCGTGGCCGAAGGGGCCCGTGGCCGAAGGGGCCCGTGGCCGAAGGGGCCCGTGGCCGAAGGGGCCCGTGGCCGAAGGGGCCCGTGGCCGAAGGGGCCCGTGGCCGAAGGGGCCCGTGGCCGAAGGGGCCCGTGGCCGAAGGGGCCCGTGGCCGAAGGGGCCCGTGGCCGAAGGGGCCCGTGGCCGAAGGGGCCCGTGGCCGAAGGGGCCCGTGGCCGAAGGGGCCCGTGGCCGAAGGGGCCCGTGGCCGAAGGGGCCCGTGGCCGAAGGGGCCCGTGGCCGAAGGGGCCCGTGGCCGAAGGGGCCCGTGGCCGAAGGGGCCCGTGGCCGAAGGGGCCCGTGGCCGAAGGGGCCCGTGGCCGAAGGGGCCCGTGGCCGAAGGGGCCCGTGGCCGAAGGGGCCCGTGGCCGAAGGGGCCCGTGGCCGAAGGGGCCCGTGGCCGAAGGGGCCCGTGGCCGAAGGGGCCCGTGGCCGAAGGGGCCCGTGGCCGAAGGGGCCCGTGGCCGAAGGGGCCCGTGGCCGAAGGGGCCCGTGGCCGAAGGGGCCCGTGGCCGAAGGGGCCCGTGGCCGAAGGGGCCCGTGGCCGAAGGGGCCCGTGGCCGAAGGGGCCCGTGGCCGAAGGGGCCCGTGGCCGAAGGGGCCCGTGGCCGAAGGGGCCCGTGGCCGAAGGGGCCCGTGGCCGAAGGGGCCCGTGGCCGAAGGGGCCCGTGGCCGAAGGGGCCCGTGGCCGAAGGGGCCCGTGGCCGAAGGGGCCCGTGGCCGAAGGGGCCCGTGGCCGAAGGGGCCCGTGGCCGAAGGGGCCCGTGGCCGAAGGGGCCCGTGGCCGAAGGGGCCCGTGGCCGAAGGGGCCCGTGGCCGAAGGGGCCCGTGGCCGAAGGGGCCCGTGGCCGAAGGGGCCCGTGGCCGAAGGGGCCCGTGGCCGAAGGGGCCCGTGGCCGAAGGGGCCCGTGGCCGAAGGGGCCCGTGGCCGAAGGGGCCCGTGGCCGAAGGGGCCCGTGGCCGAAGGGGCCCGTGGCCGAAGGGGCCCGTGGCCGAAGGGGCCCGTGGCCGAAGGGGCCCGTGGCCGAAGGGGCCCGTGGCCGAAGGGGCCCGTGGCCGAAGGGGCCCGTGGCCGAAGGGGCCCGTGGCCGAAGGGGCCCGTGGCCGAAGGGGCCCGTGGCCGAAGGGGCCCGTGGCCGAAGGGGCCCGTGGCCGAAGGGGCCCGTGGCCGAAGGGGCCCGTGGCCGAAGGGGCCCGTGGCCGAAGGGGCCCGTGGCCGAAGGGGCCCGTGGCCGAAGGGGCCCGTGGCCGAAGGGGCCCGTGGCCGAAGGGGCCCGTGGCCGAAGGGGCCCGTGGCCGAAGGGGCCCGTGGCCGAAGGGGCCCGTGGCCGAAGGGGCCCGTGGCCGAAGGGGCCCGTGGCCGAAGGGGCCCGTGGCCGAAGGGGCCCGTGGCCGAAGGGGCCCGTGGCCGAAGGGGCCCGTGGCCGAAGGGGCCCGTGGCCGAAGGGGCCCGTGGCCGAAGGGGCCCGTGGCCGAAGGGGCCCGTGGCCGAAGGGGCCCGTGGCCGAAGGGGCCCGTGGCCGAAGGGGCCCGTGGCCGAAGGGGCCCGTGGCCGAAGGGGCCCGTGGCCGAAGGGGCCCGTGGCCGAAGGGGCCCGTGGCCGAAGGGGCCCGTGGCCGAAGGGGCCCGTGGCCGAAGGGGCCCGTGGCCGAAGGGGCCCGTGGCCGAAGGGGCCCGTGGCCGAAGGGGCCCGTGGCCGAAGGGGCCCGTGGCCGAAGGGGCCCGTGGCCGAAGGGGCCCGTGGCCGAAGGGGCCCGTGGCCGAAGGGGCCCGTGGCCGAAGGGGCCCGTGGCCGAAGGGGCCCGTGGCCGAAGGGGCCCGTGGCCGAAGGGGCCCGTGGCCGAAGGGGCCCGTGGCCGAAGGGGCCCGTGGCCGAAGGGGCCCGTGGCCGAAGGGGCCCGTGGCCGAAGGGGCCCGTGGCCGAAGGGGCCCGTGGCCGAAGGGGCCCGTGGCCGAAGGGGCCCGTGGCCGAAGGGGCCCGTGGCCGAAGGGGCCCGTGGCCGAAGGGGCCCGTGGCCGAAGGGGCCCGTGGCCGAAGGGGCCCTGGAACATTTCAGGTGCCGGTTCAGTTGCTTCCATTTCTATTTGATATAGGGACAATGTTATTGACCATGGATCAGGAAGTTATGGATAGATTGAATCTTTTGCTCTCTGGCAGGACTGGATAACCTACCCCACCTTTTTGTCTCATCCTGCTGGAAGTATGGTGGGTCAAAATGTACACAAAATCCTTTTGAAGAAAGGAGAGCCAGTCAGCAAAAACTGGAGATCCCCCTGTCTTCTTTCCCTGAGCTCTCCACGCCTTCCCTCTCTCGTCACTGAGAAAACATATGTCCTCCCCCTCTTGTTGCTGTCCCCCCCTCCTTTCTGTACCTGGAACAGTGCTCATCACACTGTACCGTTTTATTTAGTGCCTGTCGATATTTTTCCACACCTCGATGAAGGGCTCAAGCCCGAAACATTGGTTCTGAATCTATCTTTGCTATATAAAGGACCCTGTTTGACCTGCTGAGTTTCTCCAGCATCATGTTTTCACTCCTACAGTGACAGTTCTGTACTCAGCCTCGTCTCGTGTCAGGGGAGTCCAAAAGCAAACTTGAGGAACATTATTCCCCTGTACACCCTGAACCCCAACCACATGAATGGTGATTTTTTTGCCCCCACTTTAGGTAACCCCCCCAAAACAGTTTCCATTTCTTCTTGCATGTTCTGTTGTATACTTCACTATTCAGGCTCTCTGTCTGATCTGCCAAGTTCCGCCAGAAATTCTCGGCTTGCTGTGGGCTCCACGGTTTTGTTTAAAACTGGCATTTCCGATCACATTTCTATTGAAATTCAGACCGATACCAGTTGTTGATAACTTGTGCTCTGACAGGTTACTGCTCAAACTTTGCTGTTATTCCTACAAGCCTCTGCTCTTGGTGAAGCCATGGTTTTTGGGGCTGCCTTCAGAAAATGAGTCAATTCCCCACAAGGCAGGTAATTTGCAGTAGAGTGATCTCAACCATATAGGAACCATTAGAGCCACAGGAACCCAGTTCTTTTCAGTTGATGCATGAATAACACAAGATCCAAGGACAAAAAAAACAAAATCTAGTGGTCAATCAAAGTTTAGCATAAAAAGAGCAAGGCTGTGGCCAAAATATTTATTTGTGTTTAAAAAAAGTGAACCATTCCCCCCTCACCTGTTATGTGTATACAAAGGGTTTATTTTAAAATCAAGCTAACAACTCAAACAGCATGCAAAATGAAACTTAGTAAAGACAAACCTGGGAGACAAGAAAGTCCACCAAGTGGTTGGCAGCACAAAATGAACACTGATCCCAGACTCCTCTTCCATCCTGAAACTTCCCCACTGTTCCTTTCCTCTTTGCTTGTCCAAATCTGACCCCCTGTAGAGGAGTCTGTCAAAGGGAAAAAAAAACACTGGAAGGAAATACTCTCAACACTGCAGGAACAAGGAAAAGGGAGCAAACCACTAACTTTCTGCCAGATGCATGCGGCCTTAAACCTTAGTCGGAAACTTTGTACACCCAGGCAAAATTGCTGACAGGGCCTGTTACGCCTGTCTATTAGTCAACACTTCTAGTTTGCGGAGAAGTGCGTTGCCAAAGGCATCACGATATGCAGGGCTGAGCAAGTCCAACAGGGAATATATGGTCTCATGAAACTCCATCGACAAGGACTCATCCACTTGGTCAAAGTTGTAAGCTACCACCTGGAAGACAAAAGGCAGGTCAGTATCATGTGTGAACCAAGGTAACCACCAATACCCAGCAGCACTAGGTGTTCGTAGGAAGTGGACAATTCCATACATCTTTCAAATGAAGAGCCTTAAACCAACATCAACAGTCCCAACAATGGAGTTCAGCAAGTGAAATGATTAGGTCTATCAGATGTGTTGTGGACAATCACCAGCGTCTCCTGTTTAGTCTCGAGCTTACCTGCTCAGGAGTAAAAGTGATGAATTCTCCACAACACATCTGATACTTTGGATGAAGATCAGACACAATTTATATAAAAAATGCATCACGGCCAGAAGTGCTGTGACAGTAGCGCTGCCGCTGGTGTGGACCTGGAAGAGTGGGGAGCAGAGACACAGTGCTGCTCCATATCTTTAAGCGGCCTGTGAAAGGAGCAGACCTTTTTAAAAAAAATCCTGGAAGGCAATGCCCGTGTTGGACAGCGTATCGCGCAAGTAGTTGAAGAATACAGGGAAGTAGCGGACCAGCGCATGGCGACAAAAAAAAGGCACGGGAAAAAAAAAGACTGTCCCCGTTAAGAAGCATGGGAGATGACCGGGTAGGACGGTGATCACAGCACTGGACCAGAGAGGGGCTCAGCAGCTGAAGGACCCACACAGGCTGCAGTCTGCTGGAGACGGCTTCATGGGAATCATGATTAGAGGGCAGTGAAGGCAACGAGGGCTTCTAAAGGGCCTCAGGTGCTGAAACTTAGAACCATAGAACACAACAGCACAGAAAACAGGCCATTTAGCCCTTCTTGTCTGTGCCAAAAACATCATTCCTCTGGGAGAGAAGGCCGACTGCACAGGCAAGAGTGCCATCAGCAGGGCTCATGCGCCTTTCCATTTTAATTGCAGTGTGAGGAAGCCGTGAAAGATTAATGGAGTAAGGGTTTGTTCGATTGAGACAATTGATTAGGGCTAGAAAGCAACCAAGTTAACAGGTTGAGAGCAATTAAAGGAGGGACAGCTATTGGAGCAGCCAGTGACGGACTGGCTCAGTGAGGCATTGACATTGCAGCTTTGTCAAATAGTGACTGACGAAGAGGTTTCTCCTCATTAGGGCCAGTGAGTTTCTTTAATTGTGTTTATTGCAAGAATTCAGTTATGGAGCCAATGTTCCAATTGCAGGATGTGGGATGTCAGGATGTGGGATGTCAGGGGGAGCACGTGTTCCTAATGACTTTACCTGCAAGAGGTGCATCCAGCTGTAACTCCTGGGAAATCTAGTTAGGGAACTAGTTGGATGAACTCTGGATCATTTGGGAAGCAGAGGTTGTGATAGATAGGAGCTTCAGGGAGGCAGTCACCTCTAAGTGTAGGAAGGACCTTCAGGAGGGGCAAAGGGAATAGGCAGAGAGACAAGGGTAGATCTGTGGCCATTCCTGTTAACTATAGGTATACTGTTTTGAATACTGTTGGCAACTTACCAGAGACTAATTGTAGTGGTCAGGTCTCTGGGACTGGATCCTCAGCTCAGAAGGGAAGGAGGGAAGAGAGGAATGCAGTTGGGATAAGGGATTTGATAGGAGGATAAAGAGGTTCTGTGGTCTCCCTGGTGCCAGGGTCTGTGATAACTAAGATCACGTGGTCCCGATTCTCAGAAGGGAGAATGAGCAACCACATGTAGGGACTAACGATGTGAGCAGGAACAGTGAGGAGGTCCTGAAAGAGTTCAGAGAGTTGGTAACAAAGTTGAAGGAGAGGATCTCCAGAGTTGGAATCTCAGGATTGCTACCCATTCCATGTATTAGTGAGGCGAGAAACCCAAAGATAATCCATCTTAACACGTGGCTAAAGAGACGGTGCAGGAGGGAGGGCTTCAGGTTTCTGGATCATTGGGCTCTCTTCCCAGAAAGGTGGGACCCATTTCAATGGGACAGTTTGCACCTGAACTGGAGGGGAACTAACATCCTTGCAGGTAGTTTTGCTAGTGTTGCTCTGAGAGGGGTGGGGGGTGATTTAAACTAGATTTGCATGGGGAGGGGAACCAGAGTATTAGAACAGATGGTAAGGTGGAGGTCGATGAGAGTTATGCAAGGACTGTATGCGAAGACAGGGTTGTTCAGGAAAGAAAGTCTCACATACATTTACTTCAACGTGAGGAGTATTGTCGGGAAGGTGGATGAGCTTAGAGCGAGGATTCCCACATGGGATTATGACATTATTGCTATTAGTGAGACTTGGTTGCAGGAGGGGCAAGACTGGCAGCTCAATTTTCTAAGGTTTCGTTGTTTCAGATGGGATAGAGGGCAAGGGAGGAAAGGAGGAGGTGTGGCATTACTCGTCAGGGAAAATATCACTGCTGTGTATGGACAGGACAGCACTGAAGGCTCGTCTACAGAGGCCATATGGGTGGATCTGAGGAACGGGAAGGGGATGAGCTCAGTAATAGGGAGGTATTACAGACCACTCAATACTCTGAGAATTGGAGCAGCAAATCTGTGGGGAGATAGTAAGAAACAAAGTTGTGGTACTGAAAGATTTTAACTTAGCACACACGGGGGACTCTCATACGTGGATGGTTTGAAGTTTGTCAAATGTGTACAGGAAAGTTTTCTACATCAATATATAGAGATACCAACGAGAAAAGATGCAAAACTTGATCTCCCATCAGGGAACCAGACAGGTCAGGTGGCAGAAGTCTGTAGGTGAGCATTTTGAGTCCAGTGACCATAATAGCATTAGATTCAGGTTAATTATGGAGAAGGATGGGTCTGGTCCTCAGGTTGAGTTTCTGAATTCAAGAAAGGCCAATTTTGAGGAAGGATCTCAAAAAAGTTAACTGAAATAAGTTATTTTATGGCAAGGAAAGCCTCCAAGGACAACATTTTGAGCGTGCAGAAATAATGTTGTAGAAGGGCAAAGCTAACAGACATTGGGAACCCTGGTTTTCAAGGGATATTGGAGAGTTGATGAAGGAGGGGGCTATATCTGCAGTATGGACAACAAGGAGGAAATTAGTTACTTGTAGAGTATAGAAAATGTAAGAGAATGTTTAAGGAAATTAGGAAGGCAAAAAGGTGGTTTGGCAGATAATGGGAAGGAAAATCCAAGGGGTTTCTACAAATATATTAAAAGTAAAAGGATAATAAGAGACAAAATTGGACCCCTAGAAAATCAGAGGGACAACTACGTGTGGAGCCTCATGAAATGGCGGAGGTCTTCAAACAATTTTTTTGCATCAGTATTTACACAGGCAACTGGCATCATGAATAAGGATGGACCATATGGAGGTGCTCACTGCCTTGCAACGAATAAAGGTGGACAAAACCCCTGGACCGGATATGATATTCCCCCTATGCCTTGAGGGAGACAAGAACTGAAATTGCAGGGTCCCTGGCAGATATATTCAAAATGTCTTTAGTCACAGGGGAGGTACCGGAGGATTGAAGGGTGGCTCACGTTGTCCCGCTGTTCAAGAAGGGCTCCAAAAGTAAACCAGGCAATTATTAGGCCAGTGAGCCTGACGTCAGTAGTGTGTAAATTATTTGAAGGATTTCTGAGATTGGATATAGATAATTGTACTGTCAGCAGCTGATTCGGAACATCAGCATGGATTTGTATTGGTAGGTCGTGTTTAAATTATCTTGTAGAGTTTTTTTTTGAGGAAGTTACCAAGAAGGTTAACGAGGGAAAGGCTGTGGATGCTGTTTATATGAACTTTAGTAAGGCCCTTGACAAGATTCTACATGAGAGGTTGGTTCAGAAGGTCAGGGCACTAGGTTATACATGGAGAGGTTGCAAACTGGATTCGAAATTGGATTAGTGGAAGAAAACAGAGTGGTGGTGGATGACTGCTTTTCAGACTGGAGGCCTGTGTCGAGTGGTTCACCTCAGGGATCTGTGTTCGGACCATTATTGTTTGTTATCTCTATAAATGACCCAGTTGACAACGTGGTGAATTGAATCAGCAAGTTTGCTGATAGGAAGCATCGTGGATTGTGACGAATCTGGACCAGCCAAACTCCAAGCCATCCAGCTCTTTTTATAGAACAGGAGTGCCAGTCAATATGTGGCAAATTAAAATCTCCAACTATCAAAACCTTCATTGTGTTGGAGATTTGGATCTGGAGCTCAGGTTGGCGAACAATTGAACAGGAGTCTGTGCTGCTACAGAGGCTGCGCAAGCGCTGGAAACTGAAGAGACTTTTGCTTCTTTGTCCCTTACTGCAAGGGGTGCTTTGTTTGCCTGATGACATGACATATACATGACATTTTTAATGTATTACAAGACAATAAAAGGAACCTTGAATTAACCTATTGCCAAACTCCTCAATAATAAATTGACCCCAAAACCATACTTTTAAGGATTATTTCTATAGTCTTTGACTTGAGAAATCTCATCTAAATAACAGATTGATTCCATGTACATCTTCAATAAGATAAAGCATTTGTAAATTTATCTTTGCTCAGATGAAGGCTATTGAATTGTGATCTGGAATTAGTGCTCTCACCCGGAGTCCTGCTTCAGTCAGCTCAAGGCAGTACCGGTTTCTTTCTAGTGTTTCTACATTGATGAAGACAACATCTTCTCTGACTGGAAGCATTGTTGAGACAGCCATGTGGTTGACAGCAAAGCTGACATCATGGATCACTGCCTCAGCTTCCTCTCTCATATCCTTCACGCCTGCCTCTTCCCAATCTTCAAACTTACTTGAACAGTCAACACGTGGGGAAATCGTACTTTTTCCAGGATGTTAACTTTGTTCCTCGTGATAAGACTGCAAATCCAAATAAAAGTGCGATGCACAATTATTTCAAAAAACAAACTGGCTAATTATTACAGTCAAATCCCCATTATCCAGGATTCAAGCAACCAGCAGCCTCAAACAACTGCCGCAAAAAACCCACACAGGAAGGATTAAAATTGATGGCACAAGCCAATAACACATGACGCTATCTCAAGCAATCCGGCATCTATCAATCCCCATAGGTGCTGGATACTAGTTTTTTATTTCATATAAACTGTACTTGCATGGAAACCAATCCATTATTCTCAAAACAGTTCTCTGCTCCCGTCCCAATGACAATAATCAACTCTGGATCATCTTGGCAAGTTTTATTGCTATTAATGTAGACCATTTGTTCCATCAAAAGGCAAGTATGGGGCAAGAAATCAATTCCAACACTTTCAAGCATATTTGAACTCATTCAGTTGGTGGATTCAAATACAAATGTCAAAGTGCTTGCATTTGGCAGAATCAAACTCAGGTTTGCAAACCAGCTCTTTCCTTTCCAAATTGTGCTTCACTCATTACAAGACCACAAGATTGCAATATACAGAAGTAGGCCATTTGACCTATTAAGTCCAATGTTGTTCCATCATGAGCTGATCTATTCTCATGAAACCCCACCCCTTGGCCTTATTCAAACGTCACCTTGGCAATAAGGTGAGAGTGCCAACTTCTTAAAATCTTATAACCTCCATTATAACCTCATCCTGCCTCACTCCAAAAAGAAAAGCTCCAACTCTGACATCTGGCAACTCCCTTCCCTCTGTCCTCCCCCTCCGACACCCAACTCTCCTCCCTTCACCCACTTTCAACATTCCCTCTCCCCTTAATCCCCGCCTTTCAACACCAACACCCCACCACTGACCCGACCCATTTTCATCCCTCTTGTTCCCCCACTCCTCCTCCCCCCCCAGCCGCCCCCTCTCCTCCACCGCCCCAGCCGCCCCCTCTCCTCCTCCACCCCCCAGCCGCCCCCTCTCCTCCTCCACCCCCCAGCCGCCCCCTCTCCTCCTCCACCCCCCAGCCGCCCCCTCTCCTCCTCCACCCCCCAGCCGCCCCCTCTCCTCCTCCTCCTCCCCAGCCGCCCCCTCTCCTCCTCTTCCTCCACCCCCACAGCCGCCCCCTCTCCTCCTCTTCCTCCACCCCCACAGCCGCCCCCTCTCCTCCACCACCCAGCCGCCCCCTCTCCTCCTCCTCCACCCCCCCCAGCCGCCCCCTCTCCTCCTCCACCCCCCCAGCCGCCCCCTCTCCTCCTCCTCCACCCCCCCAGCCGCCCCCTCTCCTCCTCCTCCACCCCCCCAGTCGCCCCCTCTCCTCCTCCTCCACCCCCCCAGCCGCCCCCTCTCCTCCTCCTCCACCCCCCCAGCCGCCCCCTCTCCTCCACCCCCACAGCCGCCCCCTCTCCTCCTCCTCCTCCTCCCCCCCAGCCGCCCCCTCTCCTCCTCCTCCTCCCCCCCAGCCGCCCCCTCTCCTCCTCCTCCTCCCCCCTCAGCCGCCCCCTCTCCTCCTCCTCCTCCCCCCTCAGCCGCCCCCTTTCCTCCTCCTCCTCCCCCCCCAGCCGCCCCCTCTCCTCCCACAGCCGCCCCCTCTCCTCCTCCTCAACCCCCCCAGCCGCCCCCTCTCCTCCTCCTCAACCCCCCCAGCCGCCCCCTCTCCTCCTCCTCCTCCACCCCCCCAGCCGCCCCCTCTCCTCCTCCTCCACCCCCCAGCCGCCCCCTCTCCTCCTCCTCCCCCCCCCAGCCGCCCCCTCTCCTCCTCCTCCCCCCCCAGCCGCCCCCTCTCCTCCTCCTCCCCCCCCAGCCGCCCCCTCTCCTCCTCCTCCCCCCCCAGCCGCCCCCTCTCCTCCTCCTCCCCCCCCAGCCGCCCCCTCTCCTCCTCCTCCCCCCCCAGCCGCCCCCTCTCCTCCTCCTCCCCCCCCAGCCGCCCCCTCTCCTCCTTCTCCCCCCCAGCCGCCCCCTCTCCTCCTTCTCCCCCCCAGCCGCCCCCTCTCCTCCTTCTCCCCCCCAGCCGCCCCCTCTCCTCCTCCTCCCCCCCAGCCGCCCCCTCTCCTCCTCCTCCTCCCCCCCCAGCCGCCCCCCTCCTCCTCCCCCCAGCCGCCCCCTCTCCTCCTCCTGCCCCCCCAGCCGCCCCCTCTCCTCCTCCTCCTTCCCCCCAGCCGCCCCCTCTCCTCCTCCTCCCCCCCAGCCGCCCCCTCTCTTCCTCCTCCCTCCCCAGCCGCCCCCTCTCCTCCTCCTCCCTCCCCAGCCGCCCCCTCTCCTCCTCCTCCCTCCCCAGCCGCCCCCTCTCCTCCTCCTCCCCCCCAGCCGCCCCCTCTCCTCCTCCTCCCCCCCAGCCGCCCCCTCTCCTCCTCCTCCTCCACCCCCCCAGCCGCCCCCTCTCCTCCACCCCCACAGCCGCCCCCTCTCCTCCTCCTCCTCCCCCCCAGCCGCCCCCTCTCCTCCTCCTCCTCCCCCCCAGCCGCCCCCTCTCATCCTCCTCCTCCCCCCCAGCCGCCCCCTCTCATCCTCCTCCTCCCCCCCCAGCCGCCCCCTCTCCTCCTCCTCCTCCCCCCCAGCCGCCCCCTCTCCTCCTCCTCCTCCCCCCAGCCGCCCCCTCTCCTCCCACAGCCGCCCCCTCTCCTCCTCCTCAACCCCCCCAGCCGACCCTCTCCTCCTCCTCCTCCACCCCCCCAGCCGCCCCCTCTCCTCCTCCTCCACCCCCCCAGCCGCCCCCTCTCCTCCTCCTCCCCCCCAGCCGCCCCCTCTCCTCCTCCTCCCCCCCAGCCGCCCCCTCTCCTCCTCCTCCCCCCCAGCCGCCCCCTCTCCTCCTCCTCCCCCCCCAGCCGCCCCCTCTCCTCCTCCTCCCCCCCAGGCGCCCCCTCTCCTCCTCCTCCCCCCCCAGCCGCCCCCTCTCCTCCTCCTCCCCCCCCAGCCGCCCCCTCTCCTCCTCCACCCCCCCAGCCGCCCCCTCTCCTCCTCCTCCTCCACCCCCCCCAGCCGCCCCCTCTCCTCCTCCTCCTCCACCCCCCCCAGCCGCCCCCTCTCCTCCTCCTCCTCCACCCCCCCCAGCCGCCCCCTCTCCTCCTCCTCCTCCACCCCCCCCAGCCGCCCCCTCTCCTCCTCCTCCTCCACCCCCCCCAGCCGCCCCCTCTCCACCTCCTCCTCCACCCCCCCCAGCCGCCCCCTCTCCTCCTCCTCCCCCCCAGCCGCCCCCTCTCCTCCTCCTCCCCCCCCAGCCGCCCCCTCTCCTCCTCCTCCCCCCCCAGCCGCCCCCTCTCCTCCTCCTCCCCCCCCAGCCGCCCCCTCTCCTCCTCCACCCCCCCAGCCGCCCCCTCTCTACCCCCCCAGCCGCCCCCTCTCCTCCTCCTCCACCCCCCCACCGCCCCCTCTCCTCCTCCTCCCCCCAGCCGCCCCCTCTCCTCCTCCTACCCCCCCAGCCGCCCCCTCTCCTCCTCCTCCCCCCCCAGCCGCCCCCTCTCCTCCTCCTCCCCCCAGCCGCCCCCTCTCCTCCTCCTCCCCCCAGCCGCCCCCTCTCCACCTCCTCCTCCACCCCCCCCAGCCGCCCCCTCTCCTCCTCCTCCTCCACCCCCCCCCCAGCCGCCCCCTCTCCTCCTCCTCCCCCCCAGCCGCCCCCTCTCCTCCTCCTCCCCCCCAGCCGCCCCCTCTCCTCCTCCTCCCCCCCCAGCCGCCCCCTCTCCTCCTCCTCCCCCCCCAGCCGCCCCCTCTCCTCCTCCTCCCCCCCCAGCCGCCCCCTCTCCTCCTCCACCCCCCCAGCCGCCCCCTCTCCTCCTCCTCCACCCCCCCACCGCCCCCTCTCCTCCTCCTCCCCCCAGCCGCCCCCTCTCCTCCTCCTCCCCCCCCAGCCGCCCCCTCTCCTCCTCCTCCCCCCCCAGCCGCCCCCTCTCCTCCTCCTCCCCCCAGCCGCCCCCTCTCCTCCTCCTCCCCCCCAGCCGCCACCTCTCCTCCTCCTCCTCCTCCCCCCCAGCCGCCACCTCTCCTCCTCCTCCTCCTCCCCCCCAGCCGCCACCTCTCCTCCTCCTCCTCCTCCCCCCCAGCCGCCACCTCTCCTCCTCCTCCTCCCCCCCAGCCGCCCCCTCTCCTCCTCCTCCCCCCCCCAGCCGCCCCCTCTCCTCCTCCTCCCACCCCCCAGCCGCCCCTTCTCCTCCTCCCCCCCCAGCCGCCCCCTCTCCTCCTCCTGCCCCCCAGCCGCCCCCTCTCCTCCTCCTCCCCCCCAGCCGCCCCCTCTCTTCCTCCTCCCCCCAGCCGCCACCTCTCCTCCTCCTCCTCCTCCCCCCCAGCCGCCACCTCTCCTCCTCCTCCTCCCCCCCCAGCCGCCCCCTCTCCTCCTCCTCCCCCAGCCGCCCCCTCTCCTCCTCCTCCCCCCCCCAGCCGACCCCTCTCCTCCTCCTCCCCCCCCCAGCCGCCCCCTCTCTTCCTCCTCCCCTCCCCATCCCAAACAGAACAGTTCCCGCTCTCTCGCCCCTCCATGGGACTGAGGGTGGCGGCCCCGGCCCCACTAGGCCAGGCGGTCGGCGTGACCCTACGGTTTATTCAGCAACAACCTAATAATTGGGTGATATTTCTCAGGTCGGGAAAGCCCGGCCCGTTACCGAACGGTCCCCGGAGGGAACAGGCGACCCCCATACCACTCACGTTTACAGGAGGCTTCAGCATCCAGCAGCGCCTCTCCCCCGACATCCAGCTCCGCGCTCGCCCGCCATCTTTATGACAGGCAGCCCGTCTGCCGGGCTGTCAACGCGATGACGTCACGCAACGTCAGCGCCGGAGCCGGGCTCAGGTGGTGGGATCGCGGTGTCAACAGAGACTGAGGCCTGGCCTGGCCTGGCGCTGATGGCCGCCTGTCGTGTCTGTGGGGCCTCCGGCCAGTGTTGACAGGAACTGTGAGGGCTGCTGGGCAGCGCCACGGAGTAGCTTGGGTGTGCAGACAGGGAGAGGTTGGGGAGGTAAATGTAGAGGGAGTGAGGTAAAATATCGGGGGGTGAGGTAAATATTGGGGGGGGTGAGGTAAATATTGGGGGGGTGAGGTAAATATCGAGGGGGGGTGAGGTAAATATCGAGGGGGTGAGGTAAATATCGAGGGGTGAGGTAAATATCGAGGGGGTGAGGTAAATATCTAGGGGGGGTGAGGTAAATATCGGGGGGGTGAGGTAAATATCGGGGGGGTGAGGTAAATATTGGGGGGGTGAGGTAAATATCGAGGGGGTGAGGTAAATATCGGGGGGGTGAGGTAAATATCGAGGGGGTGAGGTAAATATTGGGGGGGTGAGGTAAATATCGAGGGGGTGAGGTAAATATCGGGGGGGGTGAGGTAAATATCGAGGGGGTGAGGTAAATATCGAGGGGGGTGAGGTAAATATCGGGGGGGTGAGGTAAATATCGAGGGGGTGAGGTAAATATCGAGGGGGGTGAGGTAAATATCGAGGGGGGGTGAGGTAAATATCGAGGGGGTGAGGTAAATATCGAGGGGGGTGAGGTAAATATCGAGGGGGGTGAGGTAAATATCGAGGGGGGATGAGGTAAATATCGAGGGGGGTGAGGTAAATATTGGGGGGGTGAGGTAAATATCGAGGGGGGTGAGGTAAATATCGGGGGGGTGAGGTAAATATCGAGGGGGTGAGGTAAATATCGAGGGGGGTGAGGTAAATATCGGGGGGGTGAGGTAAATATCGAGGGGGGTGAGGTAAATATCGAGGGGGGTGAGGTAAATATCGAGGGGGGGTGAGGTAAATATCGAGGGGGTGAGGTAAATATCGAGGGGGGTGAGGTAAATATCGAGGGGGGTGAGGTAAATATCGAGGGGGGGTGAGGTAAATATCGAGGGGGGTGAGGTAAATATCGGGGGGGGTGAGGTAAATATCGAGGGGGGTGAGGTAAATATCGGGGGGGTGAGGTAAATATCGAGGGGGTGAGGTAAATATCGAGGGGGGTGAGGTAAATATCGGGGGGGTGAGGTAAATATCGAGGGGGTGAGGTAAATATCGAGGGGGGTGAGGTAAATATCGAGGGGGGGTGAGGTAAATATCGAGGGGGTGAGGTAAATATCGAGGGGGGTGAGGTAAATATTGGGGGGGGTGAGGTAAATATTGGGGGGGTGAGGTAAATATCGGGGGGGTGAGGTAAATATCGAGGGGGGTGAGGTAAATATCGAGGGGGGTGAGGTAAATATCGGGGGGGTGAGGTAAATATCGAGGGGGTGAGGTAAATATCGGGGGGTGAGGTAAATATCGAGGGGTGAGGTAAATATCGAGGGGGTGAGGTAAATATCGAGGGGGTGAGGTAAATATCGAGGGGGTGAGGTAAATATCGAGGGGGTGAGGTAAATATCGAGGGGGGTGAGGTAAATATTGGTGGGGAGTGAGATAAATATCGGGGGGGTGAGGTAAATATCGAGGGGGTGAGGTAAATATCGAGGGGGTGAGGTAAATATCGAGGGGGTGAGGTAAATCAAGGGGGGGTGAGGTAAATATCGAGGGGTGAGTTACATATCGGGGGGGTGAGGTAAATAGCGAGGGGTGAGGTAAATAGCGAGGGGTGAGGTAAATATCGGGGGGTGAGTTACATATCGGGGGGGTGAGGTAAATTCGGGGGGTGAGTTACATATCGGGGGGGTGAGGTAAATAGCGAGGGGTGAGGTAAATAGCGAGGGGTGAGGTAAATAGCGAGGGGTGAGGTAAATATCGAGGGGTGAGGTACATATCGGGGGGGTGAGGTAAATAGCGAGGGGTGAGGTACATATCGGGGGGGTGAGGTAAATAGCGAGGGGATGAGGTAAATATCGGGGGGTTGAGGTAAATATCAAGGGGTGAGGTAAATATCGAGGAAGGTGAGGTAAAAGGACTGGTGAGGTAATTATCGAGGTGCTGAAGGAAGGCTGGTGATTTCTGTGGGGAAAGTCTTGGCTCAAAACAACGTTGAATCTGGAGACAAGGGTGATGATTCAGGAAGGGAAACGACAAAGGGAATCATAAATACTGAGGGGAAAGGCCCTTGGCACAGGCTGGGCAAGTCAGCAGGGACAAGTGGGTTAGAGGGTGAACAGGGGAATCAGACTAAATAGACTTGTGTGCAGCAACACGAGTTGAAGCTCAGGGAATTTTGTGGCACTGAAAATAAGAAAAAAATGCATGTTTATTTAACAACTTTGTTGTAGTGAAGTGGAGGAGGAAAGAGGGAGAGAGTGAAAAGTCTTCCATCAGGTCTGGGGGTTTTATTTTACTGGGATTAGGGTCATTCTGACAGGGCATCCATTGTTGTGTATGGGTCAAAGTCAAGATGCCTTGGCCGTTCTCCGAGTCAATAAAGAAGCGGGCATGCAGGTACCTTCTCCACCGATACCTGGACCACTTCCTGGAGGAGAAGTTGAGCCTGGAGCAGCTGAGTGTGGACCTCTATCAGGGCACTGGCTCCCTTGCACAGGTGCCTCTGGATAAATCGGTAGGCGTTTGACTTGCTCTGCATGTAGCAACATAAATAATTGGTAGAGAGGTAGCAAATCTTACCCAGTACAAACTAATTGATGGAGTCAAGGCACAACGCTGGAGGAATTCAACAGGTCAAACAGTGCACTTTGTAGAGCAAAGATAAAAATACATCATCAACATTTCAGGCTTGAGCCCTTCATCAAGGTATGAACAAAATGTAGCCAGGTGCTCATACCTTGATGAAGGACTCAAGTCTGAAATGTTGATGATGTATCTTTATCTTTGCTCCATAAAGTGCATTGTTTGACCTGTTGAGTTTCTCCAGCATCGTGTTTTTACTTTAACCATTGTATCCGCAGACTTTCCTGTTTTATTCCTGTGATATGAAGTGCAGAGTGTTGGCAGGGTGTTGTACAGATGAGTTTGTATCTTGCAACAAATTACTGCACAAGTTAATGAAATGTAGCAATGATACAGTGAACATTTGCAATTCTGTCAAATCTTTGGTAGCTACAACATAATCAGGACCTGCTTTATAACCACTGAAGTAATTTGTAAGAGTTACTGTTGTACAATCTGGAAATGAGCTGCCAGAGGAGGTGGAGGAAGGAATAATGACAACATTTAAAGTGCATCAGGACAGGAACTTGAATGAACAGGGCAAAGAGGGAGATGTAGTTAAAGTGAGCAAGTGGAATTAGTACATCCATGATGGCCAGCATCAGTGTGTTGGGCTGAAAGCTCTATTCCCATGGTGCACAACTGTGTTTCCATGACTATAAAGGCCAGTTTGTACAGAAAAGTTTCACAAACAGCAATTAAATTAACCATTTATGTCAGAAAGAACTATTTGGCTTCAACAACTGAAGTACTTTGTCAAAGCATTGCTTGACATGACTGGTAAAGTAGACATTTCCTTCAGTTAACAAACATTTCGCAAACTTTAAGTAATCCCTATGCTATAGGTGCTCAGTGATTAGTTAAGGATTACTTAAAGTGGTATGTGAGTGGAAAGGAAAAAGTTTGAAAACCACTGATTAAACATCTCGATCAGACATGCAAGTTCCCCTTGGTACTGAGCCCCATTTGTTTATACTCTTTCAATGTATTCCTATTGATATGAATGCCAACATTGTATTTGTCTTCACCACTAACTCAGCCTGAAGGTTATCCTTTAGGATCTCCTGCACGAGGACTCCCATCACTTTGCATCTGTGGATTTTGAATTTTCTCCCAATCCAAATCCCCTTTTATTCTTTCTACTAAATTGCATGACTGTACACTTTCCAACATTGTATTTCATTTGCCACTTTGCCCATTCTCCTAATCTGTCCATCTTTCTGAGGCCTCTCCGTTTCCTCCTCACTTTCAGCCCTTCCACCTGTCTTTGACTTCCTTACTCTTCTACTCAATGAAGGCAGCATGAATCATGCATCCTTTACCAGCTAAAGTACAGACAAGGAGATTTTTCAGGGACTTATGGATTCTCTGTACATCGAGTTCAAGTTCATTGTCACATGTACCAATATGAGGTGATGGAGGTTGTTTTGCAAGCAGACTATTGGCCATCTCGTGCCTAGTGCAAGAAACACAAAAAGGTGGAATTACAGCGAGATCAGTTGGTACAGAGCAAAGACAACATAATTTTACTTTTTTTGAGGTTCATTCAGTAGACTAATAACGGCAGGAAAAAAATTGTCCTTGCATCTTGTAGTGTGTGATCTGTACTATTTCCTTAAGAGGGGAGCAAGGAGGAATGAAGTGCAGAAAGATTGTGACTGGGTTGGGATGAGTCTTTCAATCAAAGACTGAGGATTGATTCTAAACTACAACTACACGAGATATTAGGACAGATGACTCAAAGCTTAGTCAAAGAGGTAGAATTTAAGAAGCATCTTCAGTCATTCCAGAGACATGGTCTTCAATGATAGTGTGATTAAATTCAAGAAGACCGAATAGGAGGAGTGAAACATGAAAGTCTGCAGAAGTTATGATTGTAGTAAAAACACAGAAATGCTGGAGGAACTCAGCTGGTCTTGCAGCGTCCCTAAGAGGTAAAGTAAAATAACTGACATTTTGGGCCTGAGCCCTTCAAGGTTTGAGTAAAAACCAGGCAGGCGTTTGAATTAAAAGGTTGGCGAGAAGAAAAGGGCAGGGGGAGGAGCATAGACAATTGGTATTAATTGCCATGGATAGGAGGACAGGAGAGGAAAGGCAAGAATTGATTAGGGCAGGGGATGGCTCTGTGAATGCAGAACTGGAGGACAGGAGACAGGGAAAAGGAAAGAGAGAGAGAAAGCTAGAGGAAAGGAGACATGTAGGGATAGATGGGGGGGGGGAGGGTTTGATTTAATAGAACCTAAGAGTCAATGCCAGCCAGCTGGAGGGTCCCCAGATGGAAAATGAGGTGATGTGCCGAGGAAAAGGAGGAGCTCAATTATTGGACTGGAAGAGATGATGAGGGACAAAACCATGGAGGCATTTCAAAATAAGGATGTAGATCCCCAAGCATAGGAATGCTGGCTGAATGGGGATTAGGATGCAGACAGAGTTCTGGTTATTTTCAGGTTTGCAGAAAGATGAATTACAGAGACTAGCCAGATCATTGTATCCAGGGATGAAAAGGCATTGAAGGAGGATTTCAGTGCCAGATAAACTGAGGAAGGGGCATGATTTCAATATAAAAATAGTTGTTCTTTGTGGTGATATAAATATCATGTTCTTCTCTGGATCAAATACCTTCTGTCTCATTAGTTACCAGGAGAGGAATGGTATCAGAGGGTAGGGGAAAGGGTGTGCGATGGAACCTGAAAACAGCCTTCTTGAATTCCCAAGCCTGCAGCCTTTTCCACCATGAGATCAAAGCAGCAGATGCTTGGAATCAGCACAGGCAGGTTCTGCTCCAATCTGTGCACCATCCCGACTTGGAAATGAATCAAAATTCCTCCATTCTTACAGAGTTGAGATCCTCCAACTCCCAACCCAACAATGTTTTGGAATTGCCTTCATGGGATGAACTGCCACAGTTCCCCTTCAATAGAGCAAGGGAAATTGGGGGATGAGTAATAAATGGGGGACGGCTTGCTGGTAATGCCTACATACTGAAAAAGTTTTTTAATAAGTTGGAGGAAAATTCTCTCTTCAGGAATGATTATTGGTCAAGTCTTTGGACAACTGATAAATGATTTGGTGGAGGGATCAGGATGGATGATGATATGTCAGAGGATACATGAATTTTTTAATTTTTAGATAAGTCATACAGCACAGAACAGACCCTTCAGCCCACTCAAGTTGGCATTCTGGACTAATCCCATTTGCCTGCATTTGGTCCATATTCTTCCAAGCCTCCCTTACCCATAAATCTATCCAAATGTCTTTTGAATGTTGTGATGGTTCCCACTTTACAGTCTCCACTAGCAAATCATTCAAGATATGGACCACCCTCTAAGTGAAAATGTTACCTCTCAGGTCCCATGCCTACATCTTTCCCATCTCACCATAAATTTATAAGCTCCAGTTCTAGCTTCATGTACCCTGGGAAAGGATTTTGAGCATTTATTATATCCATTTAAATTTAGACATACAGCACAGTAACAGGCCCTTCTGTCCCATGAGCCCATGCCACTCAAGGTCAACCAATTGGCCTACAACTCTCATACGTTTTGAAGGGTGGGAGAAAACCCACAATGTGGGTTGCTGGCAGCCGTAGCAGTGTTGTGCTAACTGCTACACTTACAGTGGTGCTCCCAAATTCCCCGCTATAAGATTATCCTTCAGCCCTCTTTGCTGTATGGAATAGCAATCCCAGCAACATCCTGGTGAATTCCCTCTTCCAAATTTTTGATGTCCTTCCTACAGCTGGATGACTAGAATTGCACTCACTATCCCATTTGGTCTAATGTTGACTTCATACAGCTGAATCATGAGGTCCCAACTCTTAAACTTAATATCCCACTCAATGAAGGTCAGTGTGCTAAACACAGCCTTCATTACCTTTTCCATCTGAGTCATCACTTTCAGGGAATTGTGACATGTTCCCTCGATGTTTTAAGGTGACCTCATGGCAGGTAGCATTTGAATAGGAATAGAGTGTGTGTGTGTGTGTGTGTGTGTGTGTGTGTGTGAGAGAGATTCTTTGGCTAAAACTGCTCCGTCAAGCTGAAGACAGTTGGCCATTGTGCATTGCAGCCTGTATCTATACTGAAGCATAGATTAACTGTTAAGCAGAATTCATGCAAACTTTCGACTTGAAAGATTTTCCAAAATAACTGTTAACAACTTGCATGTTTTTTTTAATGAGAATTGACTCTAGTCTGAAAGGCTAGATTTGTATATTACTTTCTAGAGGTAATTTCCAATTATTACAAGTGTTTTATACAACCATAAATCTCTACTAACAAACTCTTATATGTAATACTTATAAATATATTAATTCATGTTTCTGATTATAATTGTATTAATTCACCACCAAAATAGCAGATTAAAACCTGTCATGAGAGAATTGATTCGCTGCAACCTTAGCTTTTAGCAGATTAAGTGGCATTGAGGAAAGGAGCAGAGGGATATGGCCTGATGCAGGCGTATGGGGATAGAGCAGATGGGCATCATGGGAGCATGGAAGTGTTGGGCAGAAGAGCCTGTTTATGTGCTGTACAACTCTTCACAGAAGAAGCTTGGGTTCCCAACATAAGGGCTATACTGTGTTTTGACTTTGTACATTTTTTATTTAATTGGAAAATCTGTTTATCTCTTTATGGATTCTTTTTGGATGATTTATTTGGGGTAATAAAGGGGTTGTTAAGTAATGTCATTTGCACCCTCAAGTTGTCTTACTACTGAACATAACATTCATAAAATGGGTAGAATCGGTACTGAACAACTTTTAGTGAGACATAACTTTGCTTCCATCAGATGATATTGACAAAGAATTATTTAAAATGCCATTTGTCACAGAATGGGAAAGAAAATGGTTTGCCAGGAAAACTATTCAATTGAGCTCCTAGAACTGATGTTGAACTTGCATATTTTTCTATGCTTTCAGTCCCTGAATGAAATCCTCGAATCCCTTGATGCACCTGTGGAAATGATTGAAGGATTTATCCAAAAAATTTCAGTTTCTATCCCTTGGTCTTCACTCTTGCAAGAGAACTGTGCGGTGGAGGTACAGGGACTGGAGATGGTCTTTCGTCCAAGGCCTCGAATAGGTATGTGGTTGTCTTTTTCACAATTGTCCATCATCATACAAACAGGGAGCCTTCAGCCCCTCCAAGGTGTTTTGGTTTTCAAGCTTAACCATTGACCTCAATATCTACCAAAACTGATTACAGACCAGGTAGGATTTGTTAAAGGAAGACATTCCACTAATAGTCTAGGAAGGTTATTTAATATAATACATATGGCAAAATTTGAACAGAATCCAAGTATTGCACTCTCCCTGGATGTGGAGAAAGTATTCAACCATTCGGAATGGCCCTTTCTGTTTAAAACACTGGAAAAATTTGGCAGAGAAACTATTACAGCGGTACTTCAGCAAGATAGATGAGAGGGTTTATCCAGGGAGGATGGAATTGAGTAATGGAAAAGGGATAGTTACTAATGGGGAATGAGGAGCAAATTTGTAGGAGATCGCAGGGTTGTGATTGTGAGAGATTTTAAGTTTCCAAACATAGATTGGGAAACCCATTTTGTGAAAGGGCTGGATGGGTTGGAGTTTGTAAAATGTGTGCAGGATAGTTTTTTTGCAGCACAACAAGAGGTACCAACGAGAGAAGGGGCAGTGTTGGATCTACTGTTGGGGAATGAGATAAGTCAGGTGAGAGGTATGTGTTGGGGAGCATTTCGGGTCCAGTCATCATAGTGCCATTATCTTTGTTACAAGATCAAACCAGCAACCACAAAGAAGGCATATCACACATGGATAAAGATGAACAATTATTTTTATTAACAAAAATTCACCTTCAAACTTTAATTCAAAATCCCCCCTTTTATAACAATGCCCACTGGTTACTATGCAAATTTCTATAACAGTGTAAAACTAATAAATTCCTCAGCCTAAATATAACATATGTAATTAAAGTCTAAGTTATATTTCCAACCAGCCCACAGAAAAAACAGACACAAAACACATAAGACTCAAAAAACTTCAATCTCAACTAAAGCAAAGATTGTAAACAAAATACAGTTTGTTTGGTAAACTGAAGCTAAAAGATCTTTGAGAGAGAGAGAGAGAGAACACAAAATTTGAAGTTGTCTTGTGTTGCTTGCAGGGAGAGGAACAATGACTTGGTCCGGATCCTTCTGGCTGCCATCGGAATGTTCATCCCTTTTAAAATACCCAACATTCTAAACTGTCTTCCAGACAATGACTCATGTTTTGGGCCTTCTTCCACTCCACAGCACCACCCAGTGGTGGTTTGTCATCCAAGTCCAGAAATTTTTAGATCATTTTCTGCACATGCTCAGTCCGTCTACCACTCTCTGCAGTCCACCTTCACCTTGGCTCTCAAAGGCAAACTGTCACTTTTTAACATAAAACCACACAACACATAGGTGAATACACAACACAGAACTCTGTAATTACATCTTCAATGTAATTATGGAAAGGGATAGGTCAGGACCGAAGGTTGAGGTTTTTGATTAGGGAAAAGCTAGATTTAAGGAGATGCGAAAGGATTTACAAGGAGTCGATTGGGACAATCTGTTTTATGGGAAGGATGTAGTAGAGAAATGGAGGTCTTTTAAAGGTGAGATTTTGAGGGTCCAAAATCTTTATGTTCCTGTTAGGTTGAAAGGTAGGGTCAAAAGTTTAAGAGAGCCATGGTTTTCAAAGGATATTGGAAACTTGGTTTGAAAAAAGAGGGAGACCTACAATAAATATAAAAAACAAGGAAAAAAGATGTTCAGTAAATACATTGAATGTTAAAAGAACCTTAAGAAAGAAATTAGAAAAGCTAAAAGAAGGTATGAGGTGGCTATAGCAAGCAAGGTGAAAATAAATCCAAAGGGTTTCTACAAATATGTTAATAACAAAATGAGAGTGAGGGATAAAATTGGTCCTTTAGAGAATCAGAGCGGACATTTAGAGAATCAGAGTGGAGACGAAAGAGATGGGGAAGATCTTGAATGATGTTTTTTTGGTATTCACTAAGGAGAAGGATATTGAATTGTGGGGAGTAAAGGAAGCAAAGAGGGAAATTATGGAGACTGTAGTGATTAAGAAAGAGGAAGTACTGGAGCTTTTGAAGCATATAAAGGTGGATATGTCTCCCGGACCCGACGGGATTTTCTTCATGAAGTTGAGAGGTTAGTGAGGAAATAGCAGTGGCTCTGGTAGTGATTTTTCAAATGTCATTGGAGATGGGGATAGTGTCGGAGGATTGGCATATTTGCTAATGTGGTTCCTTTGTTTAAAAAGGGTTCAAGGAGCAAGCCTAGCAATTATAGGCCTGTACGTTTGACGTCTGTGTTAGGTAAGTTAATGGAAAATGTTTTCAGAGATAATATATATAAGTATCTAGAGAAACAGGGTCTGATCAGGAATAATTATCACAGGTTTGTGAGTGGAAGGTCATGTTTGACCAATCTTGTTGAAATTTTTGAAGAGATGACTAGGAATATTGATGAAGGGAAAGTAGTGGATGTTGTCTATATGGACTTCAGTAAGGCCTTCGATAAAGTTCCACATGGAAGGTTAGGAAGGTTCAGTTGTTAGGTATTAATTTTGAGATAGTCAAATGGATTCAACAGTGACTGGAAGGGAGATGTCAGAGAGACGTAGTGGATAACTCTTTATCAGGTTGGAGGCCATTAACAAGCGCTGTGCCTCAGGGATCTGTATTGGATTCTTTGCTGTTTGTCATATACAGTAATGATCTGGATGATGAGGTGGTAAATTGGATTAGTAAATATGCAGATGATACTAAAATAGGTGGAATTGTGGATCATGAAGATTGCAGCGGGATTTGGACGCTTAGAAGAGTGGGCTGAAAGATGGCAGATGGAGTTTAATGCTGAGAAGTGTGAGGTTCTTCATTTTGGAAGGAATATCAGAACAGGACGTACATAGTAAATGGGAGGGGATTGAGGAATGGAGTGGAGCAGAAAGATCTAGGAATAACGGTGCATCATTCCCTGAAGGTAGAATCGCATGTGGACAGGGTGGTGAAGAAGGCTTTTAGTATGTTGGCCTTTATAAATCAAAGCACAGAATACAGGAGTTGGGAAGTGATGATGAGACTGTTCAAGGCATTGGTGAGGCCAAATGTAGAGTACTGTGTGCAGTTCTGGTCACTGAATTCTAGGAAGGATATCAACAAGGTAGAGAGAGTGCAGAGAAGAGTTACGAAAATGTTACCTGGGTTTCAGAATCTAGATTACAAAGAAAGATTGAGCAAATTAGGTCTTTATTTGTTTGAGGTATTTAAGATTATGAGGGGGATATATAGAGTTGAGAGTAGGAGAGATTGAAACAAGAGGTCATGAGTTAAGGCACAAAAGTTTAGAAATAACATGAGGGGGAACAACTTCACTCAGAGAGTGGTGGCTGTGTAGAATGAGCTTCCAGGAGAAGTAGTGGTGGCAGGGTCAATTTTGTCATTTAAGGAAAAATTGGTAAGTATATTGATGGGAGGGAAATGGAGGGTTATGGGCAGGGTACAGGTAGGTGGGACTAGAGGAGAGGACTTGGTTCGGTGCAGACTAGAAGATTTGAGATGGCCTGTGTCCGTGCTTATATAATTATAAGCAGATAAAAACTTTTTATCATAAACCACAAGCTAATAACCAATAGTCAGATGTCAGCAGTGTTTCTCATGAGCAGATCAAATAGACAGGGATGCCCCCTGTCCCCAGTGCTTTTTATACTAGCGTTTGAACCACTAGTAGAGATTACAAGAAGGGATCCAGATATAAAGGGCTTCAAAGTTAGTCTATTTGCCCATGACGTGTTATTGTACCTATCAGACCCAGTTAAACCTTTGGAAAATTTACAAGGAATATTAGAAAAATACGGAAGAGTGTCTGGCTATAAAATAAATATGGACAAAAATGAGATAATGCCATTGACACATTTAGAATGTAAAAGGTATCAAAAAGGAAGTAAATTTAAATGGAAGAAAGATGGAATGAAATACCTTGGAATAGCAACTGACAATAATCTATAGAATCTGTATAAACTAAATTATGTTCCTCTTTTGGGAAAGATAGAAAAGGGCCTGCAGAAATGGAGAGATTTGCCAATTACTTTTATGGGAAATATTAATTGTGTCAAAATGAAAGTAATACCAAGACTATAGTATCATTTTCAATTGCTGCCTATTTTATTATCTAAAAATTTCTTTAAATTGTTAAATAATCATATTAAACATTTCCGATGGAATTGCAAGGTACCAAGAATTGCACTGGAAAATCTAATATGGGGCTACGGGCTGGGAGGACTTAGATTTCCAGATTTAAAAAAATACTTCTTAGCTGCACAGGCAAGATTTCTCGTAGCCTTCTTTGTGGAAGACGGCCCCCTGTCTTCAAATGGAAATGTACTCAATGGTGGAGGGGTGGGGGGGGGAAAGCAAAATTAATGAATGAACAGGAAAAAAAAGGTATATCAATAAAGGCTTCACTTTGTAAAAGTGTGTTATTGCCTATGAACATTGCCAATAGAATACTAAATTCATGGTGTGACAAAGGAATAAGGTGTATTAAAGACTATCATACAGAAGGAACTCTTATGTCCTTTCAACAACTAAAACATAAATATGAAATGGCCAATGGGACCTTCTATTGTTTTCTCCAGTTAAGATTGTTCCTAAGAGAAAGATGGGGACCAATGTTGACCCCACCTGAAACTAGTGAAATGGAATGAACGGTATGGATGGGGAATACACCCAAATTTATAACAAAAATGTATTATGCTGTCCAAAGTGAAAGTGCAAAACCAGGTTTACAGAGGTCAAGGGAAAGATGGGAGTTGGTCTTGGGTGTAGTAATCTCAGAAAGAAGCTGGTCAGATTGGTGTACGGACAGTATGACATCAATTATAAATGCAAGATGTGGACTAGTTCAGTATCATTTTCTGCACCACTTATATCTTGCTCCACAGAAGTTAGATAGATCAAAAGCAAAAATTTCAGAGATGTGTTTCAGATGAGGGACTGAAATAAGAATTTTTCTACATGCTGCATGGTCCTGCGTAAAGGTGAGGCCATTTTGGCAAGATACCAAAAATTAACCAGGATAACAGGAGTGGCCTTCACAGGCGACCTGGAGCTATATTTATTTGGTAATTTTATGAAAATAAGCAGCAAATTGAATAAATATTAAATCTCATTTATAAAAATAGCACTGGCGGTAGCAAAAAAGTCCAACTCCCCACTACTGAAAAAATGATGGACTGTGGAAATGAACAGCTGTGTACCTATGGGGGAAAAAAATCACAAAAAAACTTAAAGAATAAATATGACACTTTTGTAAAGATGTGCTAGCCGTAGCTGGACTGCATTGGGGCCAAAATACAGTAAACGAAAGGAATATAAATGCTGATATTATACATACCCAAAAATGATTTCCCCAATTGTATTCTATCTATGTAAACAATGATGGTGTGTTGATCTGTGTGAGGGGGAGGGACTGGTTTGTTTAATATATTGTGATATTAAAGTTTTTATGTATACTTTTGAGAAAAAAAACCCAAATATTAAAAATAAAGCTTAACCATAGACCTGTACTGTAACTCCATTTACCTATCTTGGGAAATTAACCTTTAAGACTCGTAACCAATTAAAATATTCCAGTTAAATTTTCTGAATGTCTGTTTTCTGTGGTCAGAACAACAATAACTTGCATTTAAATGGCAATTCTGAGACTAAAAATATTCCACAATGTTTTATAAAAGTATTTTCAAATAACATTTAACAGAATCAAATTTTAAAATTTAAATTTAAACATTCAGCACCGTAAAGGCTCCTTCAGCCCATGAGTTTCAAATATTCCAATTAATCTACATTCCCCATGTTTTTGAAGGGTGAGAGGAAACCGGAGCACCTGGGTGGAACTCTCTCAAACATACCAAGAACGTATAATCTCCCTACAAACAGTACCAGATTCGAACCTGAGTCACTGGCGCAGCAATAGTGTTGAGCTAACTGTATGCTAGCCATGCCACCCAGCACGTTACATTGTATTGGGATGTATTGGGACAGGTCAAAAGTAGAACATAGGACATAGCACAGTACAGGTACTTGGGCCCACAGTGTTTTTTAAAAAAAAATTTTAAAAAATTTTCACACTATGAATCATATCAATCAAAATACATACAAACATTTCCCTCTTAAATATACACAGTGGCATTTTCTCCCGTTTTTTCCCCCTACCTTCTCTCCCCCCTTCTCAATCCTCTCCAAATCCATTTAACGTTCAAGATATACAATCTTCTTTTTTCTTTCTTCTTTGGCTTGGCTTCGCGGATGAAGATTTATGGAGGGGGTAAATGTCCATGTCAGCTGCAGGCTCGTTTGTGGCTGACAAGTCTGATGCGGGACAGGCAGACGCGGTTGCAGGGGAAAATTGGTTGGTTGGGGTTGGGTGTTGGGTTTTTCCTCCTTTGTCTTTTGTCAGTGAGGTGGGCTCTGTGGTCTTCTTCAAAGGCGGTTGCTGCCCGCCGAACTGTGAGGCGCCAAGATGCATGGTTTGAAGCGATATCAGCCCACTGGCGGTGGTCAATGTGGCAGGCACCAAGAGATTTCTTTAGGCAGTCTTTGTACCTCTTTGGTGCACCTCTGTCACGGTGGCCAGTGGAGAGCTCGCCATATAACACGATCTTGGGAAGGCGATGGTCCTCCATTCTAGAGACGTGACCTACCCAGCGCAGTTGGATCTTCAGCAGCGTAGACTCGATGCTGTCGGCCTCTGCCATCTCGAGTACTCGCTCCAATGAATGTTGAGGATGGAGCGGAGACAACAATACAATAAAACCATTAAACAATGTCTTCACACAATGAAAATAAACAAGAAAATTGTATCATCTACTTTTACACACTGGGTCAAGTCATTCTGTCTTCTTATCATTCTATCATTTTAGGGGGTGGAGGTCCGAGGCAAGCCCTCTCTGTTATGTTCCATGTATGGTTCCCAAATTTGTTCAAATAATGTGACTTTATTTTTTAAATTATATGTTATTTTTTCCAATGGAATATATTTCTTCATTTCCATGTACCATTGCTGTATTCACAGGCTTTCTTCTGTTTTCCAAGTTGACATTATACATTTTTTTGCTACAGCTAAGGCTATCATAATAAATCTTTTTTGTGCTTCATCCAGTTTGAGGCCTAATTCTTTTCTTCTTATTTACTTAGAAGAAAGATCTCTGGATTTTTTGGTATGTTGCTTTTTGTGATTTTATTTAATATCTGATTTAGATCTTCCCAAAACTTTTCCACTTTCTCACATGCCCAAATTGCATGTACTGTTGCTGTTTCCTTCTTCAGCGAAAACATCTATCTGATACTGTTGGGTCCCATTTATTTAACTTTTGGGGCTTGATATATAGTCTGTGTAACCAATTATATTGTATCATGCGTAACCTTGTGTTTATTGTATTTCTCATAGTTCCGTAGCATAACTTTTCCCATTTTTTCATTTTTTATCTTTATGTTTAAATCTTTTCCCCACTTTTGTCTGGCTTTATAGCTTACTTCATCATTTTCCTTCTCTTTCAGCTTGATGTACATGTTCGTTATAAATCTTTTAATTATCGTTGTGTCTGTAATCACATATTCAAAGCTGCTTCCTTCTGGTAATCTCAGTCTGTTTTCCAATTTGTCCTTTAAGTAAGCTTTCAGTTGATGGTATGCAAACATTGTACCATGAGTTATTCCATATTTGTACTTAATTTGTTCGACTGTTAATAAATTATTTCCCAAAAAACAATTTTCTATTCTTTTAATTCCTTTTCTCTCCCATTCTCTAAAGGAAAGGTTATCTATTACATAGAAACATAGAAGATAGGAAAGGGATTAGTTGATTTTGCGTCAGTAATAATTTTGGTAGTTGGTAATTTGTTTTTTTCCTTTCTAAGTGAATCTTATTTCATATATTGAGTAAACGATGCAGTACTGGTGAGCTTTTATATTGCTTTTATATGCACTAGCTTTTCATCCCTCTTATAAAGTATATGTTCTGGTACCTTCTCCCCTATTTTATCTAGCTCTATCTTAGTCCAATCTGTTTTTTTCCTTGTCTGATAAAAATCTGATAAATACCTTAATTGTGCTGCTCTATAATAATTGTTAAAGTTTGGTAACTGCAAACCACCTTGTTTGTACCATTCTGTTAATTTTTCTAATGCTATCCTCAGTTTCCCCCTTTTCCATAAGAATTTCCTTATTATTCTCTTTAGTTCATTGAAGAATTTCTCTGTTAAGGGAATTAATAACGATTGAAATAGGTATTGTATCCTTGGGAAGACATTCATTTTAATGCAATTTACCCTCCCTATCAATGTTAGTGGCAATTCTTTCCAATGTTCTAAGTCATCTTGTAATTTCTTCATTAATGGCTGATAATTTAATTTGTATAGGTGACTTAAATTATTATCTAATCTAATACCGAGGTATCGGATTGCTTGTGTATGCCATTTAAATGGTGATTCTTATTTAAATTCTGAATAATCTACATTACTCATTGGCATAGCTTCACTTTTATTTGCGTTGATCTTGTACCCCGATATTTCTCCATATTCCTTCAATTTCTTATGTAGTTCTTTTATTGATATTTCTGATTCTGTTAAGTATATGATGTCATCTGCAAATAAATTGATTTTAAACTCCTCCTTTATTTTTATCCCTTTTATTTTCTGTTCTTATCAGTTCTGCCAATGGTTCTATTGCTAAAACAAACAGTGAGGGAGATAGTGGACATCCCTGCCTAGTTGACCAACTTAATTTAAATTGGTTCAATACATATCCATTTACTGTCACCTTCGCCAATGGTCCCTTATATAATGCTTTAACCAATTAATATATTTTTCTGGTAGGTTGAACCTCTGTAGTACTTTGAATAAATAATTCCATTCTACCCATTCAAAGGCTTTTTCTGCGCCTAAAGCAACAGCCACTGTTGGTATCTTATTTCCTTGAACTGTATGAATTAAATTAATAAACTTACAGACATTATCCACTGTTTGTCTTTTAATAAATCCAGTTTGATCTTGTTTTACGATTTTTGGTACACAGTCGGGCAATCTGTTTGCTAATAATTTTGCTATTATTTTATAATCTGAGTTAAGTAGAGATATTGGTCTATATGATGCTGCGGTTAGTTGATCCTTTCCCGTCTTTGGTATTACTGTAATTATTGCTGTCTTACATGAATCTGGCAAGTTTTGTGTTTCTTCTATCTGGTTCATTACTTCCAGGAGAGGAAGAATTAATAACTTTTTAAATGTATTATAGAATTCTATTGGAAATCCATCCTCTCCAGGCGTTTTATTGTACAGCAGCTTTTTTAATATATCCTGTATTTCTATTTCCTCTATTTCAAATGGTTTTATCAGCTTGTTTTGCTCCTCTTCTTACAATTTCGGCAGTTCAATTTTAGCTAAAAACTCTCTTATTTTATAATCTTTCCCCTCATTCTCAGTTTGGTACAATTGTTCATAAAATTCCTTAAAGTTCTCACTAATCTCCATTGGATTATATGTAATTTGTTTGTCCTTTTTTCTTGATGCCAATACAGTTCTTTTAGCTTGTTCTGTTTTAAGTTGCCAGGCTAATATTTTGTGAGTTTTTTCTCCTAGCTCATAATACTTTTGTTTTATTTTCATTATGTTCTTCTCCACCTTATACGTTTGTAATGTTTCGTATTTTATTTTTTTGATCACCAATTCTCTACTTTTTGTTATATCTTCCCTTGTTGCTAGTTTTTTTTTTGTACTTACTATTTCCCTTTCCAACTGCTCTGTTTCTTGATTATAGTCCTTCTTCATCTTAGTTACATAACTTATTATTTGCCCTCTAATGAAGGTTTTCATTGCGTCCCATAATATAAATTTGTCTTTCACTGATTCCGTATTTATTTCAAAGTACATTTTAATTTGGCGTTCAATAAATTCTCTAATTTCCTGTCTTTTAAGTAGCATGGAGTTTAATCTCCATCTATATATTCTTGGTGGGATTTCCTCCAGTTCTATTGCTAATAACAGGGGTGAGTGATCAGATAGCAATCTAGTTTTATGTTCAGTTTTCCTAACTCTCCCTTGAATATGGGCTGACAGCAAAAACATATCAATCCTTGAGTATGGTTTATGCCTACTCAAATAATATGAGTATTCCTTCTCCCTTGGGTGCTGCCTCCTCCATTTCTTGCATTGATTTAACCATAAATTTGACCACTTTATTCTTTTTGCTAGTATTTTGTCCAGTTTTATCCAACTTTGTGTCCAAATTAAGGTTAAAATCCCCTCCTATCAATATATTCCCCTGCGTATCTACAATCTTCAAAAAAATATCTTGCATAAACTTTTGATCCTCTTCATTAGGTGCATATATATTGATCAAATTCCAGAATTCTGAATATATCTGACACTTTATCATTACATACCTCCCTGCTGGATCTAGTATTTCCTCCTCTATTTTGATTGGTACATTTTTTTAAATTAATATAGCTACATCTCTGGCTTTTGACTTATAAGATGCTGCCCTAATGTGCCCTACCCAGTCTCTCTTTAATTTATTATGTTCCACTTCAGTTAGATGCATTTCCTGCACAAATGCTATGTCTATTTTTTATTTTTTCAAGAAATTTAATAGCCTTTTTCATTTAATTTAGTTTTGTATTCCATTAATATTTATAGTCATATAGTTCAACATGGCCATCTCATATTCTGTTTAGACCTCATTTCCCCTTCCTCACCACCACCTTCCCCCTTTTCCCCATTTTCATCTCTCAGTTTTTCCTTTTTGAACTCAATGTATGACAACCCTTCTAAAACATAAAATACTTCAACAACTCCCACATCTAAAATTCCCTTAACCCCAAGTGTCCACCCCCCCTCTCTGAGTTGCCCCTTGTCCCTTGCCGGGCAACCTCAACTCCCCTCTCCATTTGGATTTCAAATCCGCTCGCAAGCGTCAACTGATTTTGCAGTGACTGTTATTCTCTCCCACCCAGAAAAGTCTTTTATCTTCACATATAACAAAGCTCACCCTCTTTTTTTCCCCCCTTACTTCCTTTCTTCCCTATTCTTTCCTTTCTTTATTTCTTACTTATACATTATTTTTACATCTTTATATGTAGTTTGTCGTCGTTCTTCGTTCTTGTTACATCTCTTCATCTTTCCTTCTGTCCTGCAGGTGTTCTGCAAATTCTCGTGCTTTCTCTGGATCCGAAAACAGTCTGTTTTGCTCCCCTGGGATAAATATTTTAAGTGCAGCTGGATATCTTAACATAAATTTATAACCTTTTTTCCATAGGATCGATTTTGCTGTATTAAACTCCTTCCTCTTCTTTAGGAGCTCAAAACTTATGTCTGGGTAAAAAAATATTTTTTGTCCCTTGTATTCCAATGTTTTTTTGTCTTCTCTAATTTTATTCCTTGCCCTCTCCAGTATATTTTCTCTTGTTGTGTATCTCAGAAATTTTACTAAAATGGATCTTTGTTTTTGTTGTGTCTGTGGTTTCGGGGCTAGTGTTCTGTGTGCCCTTTGTATTTCCATTCCTTCCTGGATTTCTGTCGTTCCCAGGACCTTTGGGATCCATTCTTTTATAAATTCTTTCATATTTGTGCCGCCTTCATCTTCGTTTAGGCCCACTATCTTTATGTTGTTTCGCCTACTATAGTTTTACATTATATCAATCTACTTTGTGACTCTTATACATTATTTTTACATCTTTATATGTAGTTTGTTGATGTTCTTCGTTCTTGTTTCATCCCTTCATCTTTCCTTTGTCACTGTCTCCCAATTTTCTTCTTAAGTCATTCACTTCCATTTCTACAGCCATTTCTTGTTCTTCCACATTTTCTAATCTTTTCCCTATTTCTGTCATGACCAGCTCTATTCTACTCACTTTTTCTTCTGTACTTTTCATTTCACTAAATTCTAATGTCAACCATTCTTTTAATGCTCTCATTTGTTCTTGAAATTTTAAAAAATCTATATACTGTCCATCTTTTTTTAACCTTCTATTCCTCTGTGCAGAGCTTGGTCTTCTTCTGTGTCTGCACCTGTGTTTGTGTCTTCTACTTCTCTTCCTTTTATCCATGTCTCTTCCGACTTTCTTGTTGAGCTGCTTGCCTCACTTTGCTGGGCGTTTTTTTGCATGGTGTCTTGCTGTTGGTCCTCTTCTTCTGGGCTAGTTATCTGTTGGGCCTCCTGTTGCTGTTCTTCTTTCCTATCACTTCCTTTCCTGTCGCTTTCCTCTTCCAGCTGAGAGCCCTGATGTCGGGCATCTCTCAGCTGGTTGCGCTGTGTGAGTTCACTCCTCAGCTGGGCCCCCTTCCCGTCGGTGTTTTCTTTTTCCTTAGTGTGCGCACTGTGCATTTCTCTTTGGCTCAGAGAGCCATTTTTGCAGTCCAGCGGTCGGGAGGTTGCGACTCTGCAGGGTCGTCACCAACTTTGGGGAGCGGGCTCTTTTCTCCATGACGGCTCCCTGTTTTTTCGTGCAGGTAAGGCCTTCTCCTTTCTGTTCCGGCATCTTTTCTTCTTTTTTT